>NC_056750.1:750711126-750786126 GCF_019279795.1 Protopterus annectens
AGATCTGTCATTATTCTGCTCTGCACCATATATTTAAAATTGTTGGCTGAGTAGACAAGCTTCTCAGATTGAAAAAAATAAACTGGATGGCATCTACAGTATCTGTGGGAAACTATGTCTGACCACATACCATATTTTTTATAAATGTTAAGAATACTATTATAGCTGGATAAAATAGTTGGAATGAATAAATTGTTCAGATGTTGAGCTTTCACAGAGCTGATCTCAATCACAGTACACTTTGTGCATGCAACATGCTTTAGGAATATATCATAGCTTAAAATTATACTATTAGACCACAGTAAACTAACTGGTAAACAGGTTTCACAGAAAGCAGTGGAACAAACACCACCAATATGATTGGTAAATGCCAAACGATTCATAATATACTTACCGCAAACGAAAGTGTGTGTGTGTGTGTGTGTGTGTGTGTGTGTGTGTGTGTGTGTGTGTGTGTACGTGCATGTGTGTGTCTATGTAGGTATGTGCATATACAACCATGAGACTTAGAGGGGCTAAGAAGACCTTGGGACGAAGAAGAGGAAAAAGAGTCTGCACGTTTGCAATTTTGAACTCTGGAACTCGGAGAAAGGTATTTAGTACTGAGAGATCTAAAATTGTTAATCCAGGTGCATTCCTTTTTGAACACTAGAAAAATTCTTGAGTAGAAGCCTTTGTCCTGTTGAATAGGAACAACCGGCTCTAGTACTCCTTCAGGAAACATATATGATAAATTTGCTGAAACAAATTAATTTGTTTCTCCGGGGCAGAGGGACTTCAGACTGAAGTAGAAAAGATACATATTGAAGTTTGTAGCCATGTTGAAATATTTTCAGTACCAAAGCATCTGATGTTATCTGTCTCTACAGATGTAAAAGAGAGGGAAAAACTCCCTGCAAGCTTGGAAAGATGGTTGGGATGGGGAGGGGGAGAAGGTCCAAAGATGGGCATTTTTTATGAAAGGAGGATCCTTGGGATCCATTCCCTTTCTTGTTTGAGTTTCTCTGCCATTTTTATTGAATTGCAGTTTAAAGGACCTCTTTTGAAAAGGTATGAATGGTTTATAAAAGAAAGGCCTAGGGCTGAAAAAAGAAGTTATATAGTCACCATAACGTTCCATGTGTGTTGTCCATTTTCGCCTTCATTCTTACTAGGTTGGATTCGGATCTGATCCTCGGATCCGTCTCGGCCTTTATTTCCAAGCTCGAGGCTCTCTGCCTGCTTGTGGGTAAATCCCTATCCCAGCATGCAATAGAATACTCTCCAGATCTTGTCTGCACTAATTATAAGGCTATAAGAATTTTCAGTGTAGTAGTAAACAGAGGTTAATGACGAAGGACAGAGGACAGTAGTAATCCAACTGTGAAGACTTGGTCTCCTAGGAGTAAAGAAGGGAAGGGGGAAGGAGGGTGGGATGTAGGAATGAAGCTGAAGATGGACAACACACATGGAACGTTATGGTGAGTACTTAATGTCTTTATGTGATGTTGTCCTACCTTGCCTTCATTCTTACTAGGTTGGGACAGCGTCCCTAGCACATTCAGTCTCGGTGGCTCAAGGGAGAATATTCATCAGAATCATGGAACCAAAAGAGGCCCTGTTCCTGGAGGCCAAATCAACTTTGTAAAAAGTCATAAAAGTATGTGGTTTTCCCCATGTTGCTGCAGCACAAATTGTGTCAATTGCTAATTTAGCCAGAAAAGCTGAAGAGGTTGCAACTGCTCTTGTAGAATGGGCTTTCACTCTTCCTGGAAGTTGTTTATTTTGAGACTTATAGATAAAAGTTATACAGTCTGAAAGCAATTTAGAAAGTGTAACATTTGAGAGAGGAGTTCCTTTCTTTGAATCTGAAATGGAAACAAATAACTGATCAGATTTTCAGAATTCTGCAGTTGTATGTAAGTAAAAACATAATTGTCTATTTACATCCAGTTGATATAACATGTATTCTGTCTTATTTCCATAATTTGGGAAGAAAACTGGTAATTCTATAGATTGATTCAAATTTCTCTCCGAAGTTACCTTGGGCAAAAAAGAGGGGTTTGTTTATAAGGACATCCTATCTATATGGAAAAGCAAGTATGGGGGTTTAGTGGACAATGCTTGCAACTCTGACACCCTTCTACCAGAAGTGATTGGGAGGATGGCATAATGGTTAAGGTGTTCACTTGGCAAACACAAGGTGTAGGGTTTGATTCTCATGTGAGGTAATTGGCTAGGCTTAAAAAAAATGGCCCAAAAGGGCAATTAGCCTAGTACTAACATATAACTTATGAACATATTGCTATCAAAAAATGGTTTTCCAAGTCAAGAATTTCAATTCCCAAGATGATGCTGGTTCGAAAGGAGGAAAATCTATTTAGAAAAGGATAAAATTTAAGTCTCATGGTGTTGGGGGTCTATATTACATCATCGCATGCTTAAAAAAGCGAACAATGATTAATCGACCCCATGCAAGCGAAAGCTTACAATGTCGAAACCTCAGAACAGCGATTTTTTTCCAAGGGAAAAAAAATCGCTGTCCCCCCCCCAAAAAAAAAATAAAGTAAAAAAAAACTTTAAAACATTACATAACATTCATTTCCCAGGGAAAGAATTTGCATAAAAGCTGCTTTGCTATTTTGCCTTTTCGTTCTTTTAGGTTCGATCAAGATGCATTCGACAGAATGCATCTGCGATCACGTAACAGGAACCTGGTGTTAGAGGTTCTCTGATAGGTGGTCTCAACAACAGCTTTGCATAGTTTATGAGACATTATGCTGGATTCCGAGTCTCCGAAATGAAAATTGGAGATAGCTGCTAGCTGAACCCTAAACAGTTTTGCTAGGAAATCCGGAATGAAACTGATTGGAGCAAAAAAGGGGTCGATATTATTGACAGTAGCCCATAAGGAAAATCTTTTCCAATTTCCTTTTATATATTTTCCTTGTTGAAGCTTTATGAGAAGAAATTAGAATGTGTTTAGCTTCAGAGGAGAGGTTTGGAAACCTGGCAATCATTGGAATTGGAGCAGCCAAGCTGTCAATTTGAGGGTATGAAGGGATGGATGGAGTGTCCCTGATGCATGAGGCAGAAGGTCTGGAATTGGGTCCAGAATCCAAGGTTCCTCTTGAAGATGAGGCCATAGGAAGCAGAACCAAATTTGAGGAGGCCAGTATGCAGCAATGAGCATCAAGTCCCAACCCAAACGATTTGCTTTCTGGAGGACTTTTGGAATTTGTGAGAAGGGGGAAAACATAGAGGAGGCCCAGGGGCCAATCGTGGAAAAGTGCATCCCTTCCTGACTCACCCGGAGGGGGGATAAGGGGAAAGTAGCTGCTGCATTTAACATTCATGGATGCCTCAAAGAGATCGCAGCAAGGCTGGTTCCATTTTCAGAATATCTTTTTCCGCTACTTCTTGATTTAGACACTCACGAGGCATCAGAATCGCTCTGCTGAGTCTGTCCACTATTACGTTGGATTTCCCCGGGATGTGAGTTGCTGCCAGAAAACACTGGGAAGAGGTTGCCCATTGCCAAACTCTCAGAGCTTCTTGGCAAAGGGGATAAGATCTGGTTCCTCCTTGTTTATTTATAGGTTCATAGGTTCACAGGTAGGTACTAGGCTATCAGCCCTAGGGCCTATACACGCCTAGCCAAATAGGTACCCTGGCGTTAGCCACCCAAGAAAATTATTTTCTTGAGCCCCCGTCGAGCAGAGCCACAGAGGTGATCCCTGGGGTGAATTTCCTATTTCCCATCCAATCATCAAGATTTTTTTTGAAGAGTGCTAATGAGGAGCTTTGCTTGATATAGATAGGTAGTTTGTTCCAGAGTATGGGAAGTCTCTGGGACAGGAATCTATCCCTCCAGCATGTTCTGTTTATTGTGGTGACAAGGTTTAGGTCCCTAGAGCGTGTAGCTCAGAGGGATTGGAATTTCTTTAAGTGGAGCATGTCCAACAGCTCTGGGTTTGACATAGCTTTGTATGTTATGCAGAAATTGCCTCTGAGTAGGCGATATGCTACGGAGTAAAGCTGGAGTTTTTTGAGACGGTCTGCGTAGGGCATCTGTTTGAGGCCGATAATCCTCTTTGTGAGATATTTCTGCGGCCTTTCCAGTTGTTGTATATGTCTTGTGAGACACATGCCAAAAGGGGTGTTGTACTCTATAATAGGTCTAATGAGTGATGAGTAGGGGGGAACAATGACCTCTTTTTTCCTGGATGAGAAACCTTTTGTGATGAGGTGCGCCACGTAGAAGGATTTCCTGACTACTGTGGCAATGTGATTATCAAAGGAGAGACTACTGCCCACCTGTGTCCCAAGGTCTCATCTCACTTTCGGTGTTAAGTAGACTACCACCTATGTGGTAACTCATGGGTACAGAGTTTTTACCAAAGGGGGTGACAATGCACTTTTTGGCAATGAGCTTGAGGCCATGGCTTTGAAACCAGGCATCTGTCTCAGTGAGGCCCTTTTGCAGGATGTCCACATCGTTAGAAGTTTCAATTATGGCTCCTAGTTTGCAGTCATCTACGAACTTTGTTAGCCAAAGACCTTCTGTGTTAGCTTGTACTTCAGAAAAGTAGATACCAAACAGGAGAGGACCCAGGACTGAACCCTGTGGTACTCCACTTGTCACTGATCTGAAGTCGGATTTGGAGTGTGCTACTTTCACAGTGTGGGTACTGTCAGTGAGCCAGTTGGCAACCCATCTTGTGACATAGGGATTTATACCTAGTTTAGTGAGTTTATCTATAATTCCAGAGTGGGTGATGGTATCAAAAGCCTTGGCGAGATCTAGATAGGTTGTGTGAACAACCTTACCCTCGTCTATGGCTTTGGTGACTGCTTCAAAGAAGTCAATCTAGTTAAAGAGACATGATCTGCCTTTTACAAACCCGAACTGGGTGGGGTCCAGAGTTTGGAGATTACCAATGTCTTTGTTTATAAGTTCCATGATGATACATTCCATGGCCTTGCAGACCAGGGTCGTTAGGCTAACAGGGCAATAGTTCCCGGGGTCCGTGGTGGCTCCCCCTTTGTGGAGTAGGATAACCGTCGCTGTGCGCCATTCCCTGGGCAGAAAGCCTGAGGTGAGGCTATGATTGAACATGGTGCTTAGGTGGGGTGCCAGTTCATTCTGTAGTTCATGTAGAACGCAGCCTGGGATGTTGTCAGGTCCCATGGATGCTGTGTTCTTGGCTTTGGAGAGTGTGTTTTTTACTTGTGCAGGCGTGATTACAGGAACTTTGCATTTGTCCGGTATAGAGATTTAGGGGGTGGGGGTGGGGGGTAAAGTTAGCACTGAACCTATCTGTCAGGATGTTGGCAATATCATTTGGTTCTGTATATTTAGTGCCATTGTGCTGTAACTCAGAGCAGATCTGAGTGCTGCCATTGAGATTCTTGACATAGCTATAGAACGCTTTGTGGTTGTCTTTAGAATCAGTGGCGATTTTGTTTTCATAACTAGCTTTGGAGGATTTTATGAGGGATCTCAGCTTCTTACTGAGGCTGACCAGGGAGTTCTTCCAGTCATGGGATTTTACTCTTTTTTGCAACAGTTTCTTTCTTCTGTTGTAGAGTTTGTTTATGGCAGGGGACCACCAGACTGGCTTCCTATTTTTGGAGGATAGCATCTTGGATCTGTTAGGGATAGCACAATCCATGCACTTGTATAAGTGCTTATAAAGTGCATTTGTGTAGGATTCAGCAGTTGTACCTCTATTGTCCGTCTGCTGTGGTAGTGGTGCTGCGGTAGCGTTGTCGCCTCACAGTAAGACGTTGTCCTGTTCGATTCTCAGCTAAAGCGTCTTCTGTGTGGAGACATGCGTGAATGGGCATACATTCGTTGAAGGTTGTACATTAGGGCTGGCAACACAGTACGTAAAAATCTACTGCCAATCATTAGCGGACCGGAGTTCCACTGTGGCAACTCCTAACTGGGAAAAGCCGAAAGATACAACAACAGCAACCTCTATTGTCCGTCTGCATGGGTGTCTTGAAGTTTGCCACTTCTGTCTTAAGAAGCGTGAAGTTGGCTTTGAAGAAATTTTTTGCTGTGGTTTCCCTAATGGGGGGTGGGTGCGGGATGTGGATGTCTAGGCTGATTAGCTTGTGGTCGGATCTGACCAACGAGGAATTGACTTCTGGTGTGGAACACTGGTCGCCCATGTTGGTAATGACCAGGTATAGGATATTGCTGTCCCTGGTGGGGGTGCGGATAAGTTGATTCAAGCCGTTGGAATTTATGAAGTCCAGAAAACTTTGAGCAAAACGTTGGTACATGAGTAGTTTTCCCAGTTAATGGTGGGGTAGTTGAAATCACCCATTATTATGGTGTTGCGTTGTACCCTAATATTTTCCAATCTATCAAGAAATGAGGAGTGGGAATCTTGGAGCATGGTGGGAGATCTGTAGCAAGTTACAATATGGACTGCGGTCTTGCTCAGAGTTAGTTGTACTTGCATTATGCTGAGCAACTAGCCTGGAGTTGTGGATATCCTTAATGAATATGGACACGCCTCCACCTTTAGTATTTCAGTCCAGATTAGGTGGCCGAAAGGTGTGGTATGAATTACAGCCTGGTAATGCAGGGGTGCTTTCCGGAGCCGTGAACTAGGTCTCTGTCACTGCACAGATGTCGATGTTCTCCATTTTAAGGAATGCCTCGAGTAAATGCATTTTAAGGTTTAGACTTCTAGCATTGAGTAGCATTACCCTCAGATTGTGCTTGCTTGCACCTGTTACAGTGGTGAATTTGTCATTTGAACCTTGCCTAAAGAAAGCACTATAGGGGTGGCAAGAGCCTTAGCCAGTATCCGGAATCCCAAGGGCGACAGGTGTAGGTCATCTCTGGCCAAGCATCGTGGTCTGTCGATCATATCATCCCAGGCAGACAGATACTGGACCCCCTTAGAATGACACCAGAAGCTTAGCCAATTATTGAAGTCAATCATTTTGTCCTTGTATCATGAAGAGTTGTATGAAAGGTTGGACACTAAGGAGGGAGAAAAGGACCTGTACTAATTGACTAGACAGAGGGACCGAGCTAGGAAAGATGTGCAGCAGGTAAAGGTGATAAAGGATAATGAGGGAAATGTACTCACAAGCGAGGAGAGTGTATTGAGAAGATGGAAAGAGTACTTTGAGGGGTTGATGAATGAAGAAAATGAGAGGGAGAGAAGGTTGGATGATGTAGGGATAGTGAATATGAAGTGCAGTGGATTAGCAAGGAGGAAGTAAGGATAGCTATGAAGAGAATGAAGAATGGAAAGGCTGTTGGCCCAGATGACATACCTGTGGAAGCATGGAGGTGTTTAGGTGAAATGGCAGTGGAGTTTTTAACCAGATTGTTTAATGAAATCTTAGAAAGTGAGAGGATGTCTGAGGAATGGAGAAAAAGTGTTTTGGTACTGATTTTTAAGAATAAGGGTGATGTGCAGAGCTGTAGTAACTGCAGAGGGATTAAACTGATCAGTCACATCATGAAGTTATGGGAAAGAGTAGTGGAAGCTAGGTTAAGAAGGGATGTGATGATTAGTGATCAGCAGTATGGTTTCATGCTGGAAAAGAGCACTACAGATGCGATGTTTGCTCTGAGAGTGTTGATGGAGAAGTACAGAGAAGGTCACAAGGAGTTGCATTGTTTTTTTGCAGACTTAGATAAAGCATATGACAGGGTGCCTAGAGAGGAGTTGTGGTATTGTATGAGGAAGTCAGGAGTGTCAGAGAAGTATGTAAGAGTGGTACAGGATATGTAAGAGGGTAGTGTGACAGCGGTGAGGTCTGCGGTGGGAGTGACGGATGCATTTAAGGTGGAGGTGGGGTTACATCAAGGATCGGCTCTGAGCCCTTTCTTATTTGCAATGGTGATGGACAGGTTGACAGACAAGATCAGACAGGAGTCCCCGTGGACTATGATGTTTGCAGATGACATTGTGATCTGTAGTGAGAGTAGGGAACAGGTGGAGGAGACCCTGGAGAGATGGAGATATGCTCTAGAGAGAAGAGGAATGAAGGTCAGCAGGACTAAGACAGAATATATGTGTGTGAATGAGAGGGAGGATAGAGGAATGGTGAGGATGCAAGGAGTAGAGGTGGCGAAGGTGGATGAGTTTAAATACTTGGGGTCAATAGTTCAGAGTAACGGTGAGTGTGGAAGAGAGGTGAAGAAGAGAGTACAGGCAGGATGGAGTGGGTGGAGAAGAGTCTCAGGAGTGATTTGTGACAGACGAGTACCTGTAAGAGTGAAAGGGAAGGTCTACAAGAGGGTAGTGAGACCAGCTATGTTATATGGGTTGAAGACAGTGGCACTGACAAAAAGGCAGGAGTATGAGCTGGATGTGGCAGAGTTAAAGATGTTAAGATTTGCACTGGGTGTGATGAGGTTGGACAGGATTAAGAATAAATATATTAGAGGGTCAGCCCAGGTTGGAAGGTTTGGAGACAAAGCCAGAGAGGCAAGATTACGTTGGTTTGGACATGTGCTGAGGAAGGATGCTAAGTATATTGGGAAAAAGAAGCTAAAGATGAAGCTACCAGGTAACAGGAAAAGAAGAAGGTCTAAGATAAGGTTTATGGATGTGGTAAGAAATGGAAACAGGTGATCCGCTGTGGCAACCCCTAACGGGAACAGCCGAAAGAAGATGATGATCATTCTGGGTGATGGCAGGATGCTACTCAGGGCTAGGGTCATACCTGCCTGGGCTACAAGATCGGAGAGCTCCTCCATGTCTCTTTTCATGTAGTCCAGGGAGGTATGTATCAGGTCATTCACACCAACATGGACAATGACATAGTCATATTTGTACTTGTGGGGTGACCTGAGTGCATGCATTATGTGTAGGATCCTGGCACTTGACAGGCAACTGACAGTAACTTTCTCCATGTTTAGCCTGGTGGTTGGAACATTAGTGTGCCTGACTATAGAGTCACCTATGACTAGAGTATTAGGTACATTGTTATGCCTTCTGGGCTGTGGTTGAGTGGCACACTGAGTTTGTGGGCTATGTGTCATTTGGGTTGTGTTGGGGGGGGGGTGGAGGTTGTATGCTTTTCTACTTAGGAGGTCTCTGTTGCTTGAGCAGATTTTTACTGAGAGCCTCCGTGAATGTAGGTGTGTGTTTTGTGTTGCTATGTGTGTGTTTTGGTGGTGTACGATACAACTGACATGTTGTCTGTTTCGATTGCAACAGTTCCCAGAGGAAGAGAGTCCTGGAATGCTTGCAACGCTAAAAGCACTGCTCTCATCTCTAGGACATTGATGTGCAAGTGGGCCTCATAATCCTGCCAGGTGCCTTGTACTGTCTTTTCCCAGATAATCCCCCCCTCCCCCCCGCTCCATCTGAGATGCGTCTGTGGTCACTGTGGCAACTGGTTGGGGAAGTACAAACAGTCGACCTAGAGTCAGTTGAGTGGAGTAAAGCCACCAACGGAGATCCTTCTTGCAGGTTTCCATGATGATTATTTTGTGAGACATTGGAAACTCTTGCATCGACCACTGAGTGGATAGCAGCCACTGAAGAATCTTCATGTGCATTTGTGCTAGTGGGGTCAAGACTATTGCTGTTGCCATGCTTCCCAGACCTTTTAGAACCATCTTTACTTGGGCTTTCTTCCTCCTCAAGAGGTACATCAACTGATGTCTTAGTACTTGGATCCTTTCTGGTGGAAGTCTTGCTGTCATTTTTGTTGTGTCTAATTCTGCCCCTTTGAATACCAGATGCTGAGAGGGTACTAAGGCAGATTTCTCGTAGTTTATTGTAATCCCTAAGTGGGAGCAGAGTTGCAAGGTTGTGTCCCTTGTTTTTATCAGAAAATGCTTGGTCTTGATGGTTAGGAGCCAGTCTTCTAAATATAGAAACACTCAGAATCCTAGACGTCTCAAGTGAGCCGCTATTACTGCCATACATTTGATAAACACTCTGGGGGCTGTAGTGAGGCCAAAGGGCAGAGCTCAAAATTGGTAGTGACTGGCTCCCAACAGAAAGCGCAAGTGTCTCCTGGACTGCCTGTCCATTTCTATGTGGTAGTACACATCCTGGAGATCTATAGAGCACATCCAATCATTTTTTCCCAGGAATGGGAGTATCGACTGCAGTGTCACCATCCGGAACTTGTTCTTCTTTACTGATCTGTTTAGAATGCTGAGAACCAGAATAGGTCTCCAGTCCCCTGTTTTCTTTGGAACTAAAATGAATCTTGAGTAATTTCTCGATCTTAACTGGTCTCCGGGGACTTCTTGGATGACTCTTTTGTCTAGCAACTTTTGAATTTCTAGAGTTGCCTGTTCCTTTTGACTGCGTGGGATGTCCAGGACCTTTTTAAACTTCAGAATGGGAAGGGTAAAGGGGATGGTGTAACCTCTGGATATGATACTTTGTACCCATTTGTCTTTTGTCAGATGTTGCCAGGCTTTTGGGTACAAAGAAAGGTGACTCCAGACTGCCTCCAGAGCTGAACAATCGAGCCTCCATTCAGGAGTGCTGAAAGGGCTGACCAAAGAAAGATTCTCTGTCGATCCGATTCTGTGGACCCCCTCTGCCGTGAGGTCAGCATCTGCCATTATTACTTCCCCCTCTGCCTCTGGGAGAAGTTACATCATGGGTGTCCTGAAAAGATCTCTGAGATTTCGGGAACCATATTTTACCACTACCTCTCTGACCTTTGGGATGAGGTCTAGTAGGCATGGAAATACGGGCTCCTATGGCAGAGTCTTTCCCTCTTGTTCAGACCTGGTGAGCGTGTCCTTTACCTTGGGTCCGAACAAGGATGAGCCATCAAAAGGGGAGTTTACAAAGGTAGACTTAAAGGGTTCCACGAACTCACATAAGCGCATCCAAGAATATCTCTTTATGGAAATTCCAGAACCTGCTGCTCTAGTCGCTCCATCAACTGCATATGATATGGTCTCACGGATGTGTTAACTACTGAATTTAAGGTAGAGAGTTGAGAGAAAACCTTGTCTGTAACCCCTTCAGCTACTGAACCTTGGGGGGTATCTCCCAGCTCTTTCAGGAGATCCCTTTGAAGTCTCATAAAACGAGTGAGGTAGTTCAGCGATCTGAGAGAAAAAGTCGTGAAGACAAAATGTGCTTTCCATACCTGTCTACAGTCCGACACTCCTTGTTCAGAGGATGGACAGAAGAAGATGTCTCTGAGAATTCCTTCTTGGCTGCTGCCGCCACAAACATAGCATTTACTGGGACTTCCTTGGTTAGTAAAGCCTTATCAGAGGGAGATGTAATAAATTAGTTTGGCCTCCTAGGAACAGGTTCTACTAAATCTGGGGAATCCCACATCTTTCGTGAAACTAGGGCCATGAGTTCATCGAAAGGTGGAAGCACCCAAGAGGTGGAAAGGTGAGATCCAAAAGCCTTCAGGTATACGGATTCCTCCACAGGAGTGTTAGTGCACTTCCAGCCGCCTCTCTGGTTTAGCATTTCCAGGATATCTCCATAGGAGACATCATCAGGAGGCGACTGTGGGGACCATCCAGCTTCATTGAGGTCTGTATCATACCTCAAAAGCTCCCCGTACCTCATCCGAGGATATCCCTGGATCCAAAAAAGCCGAGGGACCTCCAGGAACCAAGGATGATGGAACCATGGCTGAGGTAGGAGCTGAACTCAGCTGAGCCAAGGCCCCGAGAGGCAAAGTAGGATCTGACAAATGTCTGATCCAACTCGCCCCCCCCCAACCCAATTGGAGAGTTCCGGCTCCTAGATGGAGCTCAGGACATCCGAGCCATGTTTGGATCTGCAGAACCTGTAATAGAGCTCAGATCCAACGGTTTCAGAACAACTAGCTCCAGATCTTCTGACTCCGAAGCTAAGGGTTGGATTGGGGGAGGAATCGGAGCAGAAGAGGATGATGTCATAGGATCTGAAGCCCTCGGGGTTGGATCCAACAGTAACTTGGCCAGCTCCATTGTCCTTAAGAGCTTCTGCACCATCCGCTCCACATCGTCATCTGATAGACTCCTAGAAGACCAAGTCGAAGAAGTGGGGGATTTTGATCTTTGTAATATCGGAGGTTTAAGAGTAGGGGAGATTGGTTCCAAGGTCGGAGACCAGCTCCTTAATTCAAACTCAAGCAGCACTGAGAAGGTGTCAGAGCTGAAGAAGTTTTGTCGGATCCGGTAATCTTCAGATCCGAGAAGGATAATTTCTGAATTTTTTGTGTCGGCTCCAATACCATGGAAGAGAAAGACCTCTTCCCAGATTTATCAGACTTGTCAGACTTAGGGAAGAGGGTCTTGTCAGATTTGCATGAACCCAAACCTTCTTCCAGTACTTCTGAGAAGAGGGTTTTTAAAAGTCCCTTCAGGATTGGCTTGTTTTTACTATCCAGGATTGCTCTGTGATTGAAAGCATGGTAAATAGAGTACAACTCCTGGAGATGGACAGCCTCAAGGCAATAAACACTAAAATTGTGTGTTTATCACGTAGGTGCATTTTCTTTCCACATTTGTCACATTTTTTTAAATCCCATTAGCTTCGATTCCTTGCCAGACATTTTGAGAAATAACTACACAATGGAAAAGCCAGAAGAGAAAAAGTGAATAGAAAACTATTTTTTAAGATATATAGGTAAGCTACACCCTCTAACTTAAAACGGGTGAAACTATAAAGGAAAAAGGGAACACACAAGGGAAGGGGAAGTGACAAAGCCCTCTAACTTAAACAGGCTTTGATCACAACAACCAGCAATAACTAGACAAAAAAACTCTGTTAAATGGGTAGGGTTACAGTCCTCTAACTTAAATGAACTGTAACAAAAAACTATGGTAGAAACAGTATAAAAAAATATAAGAAAAAGCTATTTAACAATCTAGTGCTCAATAAAAGCCGGGAGAGGGAACAACAATGTCTAACGAAAAACGACGACCAATGCAACAACACAGCACAACAGCGGAAAAAATTAACTAGCCACTTATTCACACTATTAAAGGTAAATATCAGAGGAAGAATCCAAGCCTTGAAATAGCAACAATAAGTAAAGAAAAAATAGTACTTAGCCAGAGCTAACAGACGAACATCTGATCTTGATTAGCGGCAAACGAGATCTGGGGGGTATTCTACTGCATGCTGGGATAGGGATTTAGCCACAAGCTGGCAAAGAGCCTCGAGTTTGGAAATAAAGGCTGAGATGGATCCAATCCAAACCCAACCTAGTAAGAATGAAGGAGAGATAGGACAACATTACATCGATACTTCGTCTAGTACATAGGGAAAGGGGATTAAAAAATTGTTTGACAACCCCCCCGCCCCAATCACTGTTCTCTCCTCTCTAACATTTTAAGTACCTCAGCAGAGGATTTTTCTAAACGTAAATTTTAATAGGAGCATTTAAAATAACGACCTTAACATCTTCAGGAAAATTTTACAGTCTATCACAGGCATTCCTATATAACAGCTAATTTAAATACAACAGTCAGCATATCATATAATCACTTTATTGAGTACTTGCTAACTTGGGAGGCAGAACTGACCACATTTAACAAAATAGAGTTAGTGTTTGAACTACACAGTCTAGCAATAAATTGTTGCTTGTCAGCAAATATGGAAAGCAAATATTTTTCCATGTGTGTCCAGCAGTTAACTACACTAAAAGCTAATGGGGAAGAGACATAAACCTTCTTCCCAAACCTTTCAAAACCACTACTGTCTTCATCATTAGTGACAGAGTTAGATGAAGCAACTTATGAGAGTTTCGCATCTTACAAAGTCTCTCTGGTTTCCTTAGAACAGGGAAGTTGTAAAACCGGAGAAGAAGAAGCAGGACAAAAAGTATCTTCTATGGCTCCCAGAACTGGACAGAAAGCTAATAAAGCCTTTGGGGAATACATATTTAGCAACTCATAATACCTGTTGAAACTCAGAAACTTTTCTTCCCTCCCACTTAAAAAACTCTTTCACCTTAGAAATGGTATCAAAGAAAGAGATTTCTTCATTAGCAGAATCTGAGGGCAGGTGTGTCTTCTGATATGGATTCAAAGGGAATAGGAGAAGAACGTTGTGAAGCATATAGTCAAAGCCCTTCTTCACCTGATTCAGACATGCTCTACTCTTAAGAGGAAGAAAATCTCCTTCTGAGTAGATGCTATACTGGAGGACTGGAAAGACAGTATTACCTTAAAAAGACCTTCAACAAATTCACTCCAGTCTTACTGAGAGCCTTTCTGAATGGAGGGTATGGAAAAGGGTGGTGGTGGTGCAACAAATGTTTAGTTTTCTGAGACTTTTTCTTAGGGGTCTCTAGTCTGATAGTCTTTGGGGAAGAATCAGATGTTCGGGCCTCCATCAACAAACTGACGACTTCGTCTCTTACCAGGATCCACAGGATTCTTTCTTCAGCCTCAGTAAAATAAAAAGAGGTTCACCCTTCATGGCTAATGCTGCCTGAAGTCTGGACTGACTCTGGAACCTCTCCAGATGAACCTGGTAAATTGTACTAATGGTCCGAGGGCTGTGAAAGTACCTTAGCAAAGCTGTCTGTCTCAGACCACCAAAAAGAGGTACACAAATGAATCTCTTCAGAAACCTCTTTGGATTACTTTCTATTTTTCTTTAACTGAGGATGGAGATCATCTGGAGGAAGAGTCTGAAGCCAGACTCATGAGTGCCAAACCCTTAAGACATTTGTCTTCAAGAAAAGTCCTCAGAGAATTCAGCCTACTTTGAACCACTTTGGGTGTAAAGGAAAATAAAATTTCACAAGCCTTAATATTGTTATGTTTTCCTAAACAAAAAGCAAAGGTCATATGGGTGGACATCTTTAAGACATTATAAAAAGCAAAACTTGAATCCTGTTACAACAAAATTGCCAGATATGCTACAAACTTACCAGCTTCAGCTTACCATTGTATAGCACTCAAGCAACTCAACTGGCTAGAGTTCCCCCACCTCCTTCACTACAACCAGTTAATCATGGCCCATAAAATCCTTTATGAACCTGAGAAAACACCTGCACTACAAATATTACTTCAACCATAGGCCACTAACATAACCCTGTGCTCCACTAACAAACACCACATAAAAATAAATACAACCAAAAATCAAGCAAGAGATTCCCTCTTCTCAAATTATATAGGAAAAAATCTGGACTGCACTACCGGAAAAAATTACAACTGTTACATCACTAGGCCAGTTTAAAACAATGTGAAAACCCCACTTATTCAATAAATGGCTGTGTCTTTGTTCTGCTCCAGACTAACCTCTCCCTCTGACTATGCTACTACCTTTGCTTCACTAATTGACTAAAATCATCTCCCTTTGCCTATTCTACTACCTACGCCTCTTTACATACTAACATTACACAATACTATACCACTGTAGAGCTGATGACATATTAAGACTAGACATTTCAATTTCTTTGTAAATTATACTCAGAAATTGTGCAATGTTATACTGGTCTCTCTAGTTATTTACACAAAAATGTATAGTGAAGTAATGTCTCTCTAGATATTGTTTAATCTTTTGGTTGTTATTGATTTGGTTAAAGCTTATCGCGTATTATCTAAACTTAGTAATCCATTAAAAAGAAGTTATGCTCTTACCATAACATTCCATCTGTGTTGTAGATCATTCATTCATGGCTGATGGGTTTCGGTTCCATCCTCAGAACCGACTCGGCCAATATAAAAAGCTCACGCCAGCCAGAAACTCTCAAGCTAAGGTTACCCATAGTGCCCCTCTCCTTATCTCCTCAGATTGAGCTTGCCCGTAAGAATAAGAAAGCGGAGGCTTTGTCTGAGCAAATGCCCTAACACAAAACCAGGACCAAACCTGAACCTCCAGCAGCCTTTGCAGGGGGAAGGAGGGTGGGATGCCATGAATGAATGAAGATCGACAGCACAGATGGAACATTATGGTAAGAACATAACTTCTTTATCTGATGTTGTCAATCTACATTCATTCATGACTGATGGGTCAGAGTCCCTAGCTACTTTATGCCCTGGGAGGCCCTATGGAGGGATATTCTTGAGCACCTTTGAGCCAAAGGATGCTCTCCCCTGGAGATCATGACCAATTTGTAATGAGTGATAGGTATGAGGGGTAGCCCAAGAAGCTCTCAAATGAAAGGCTATGGAAATGGCAACTGATATGGTTGAATGAGCCTTGCCTTTAGTTGTTAAACACATTTTATTTTGTTGATAGATAAAGGAAATGCAGTCTCTCAACCATTTCGCCAAGGTGACTTTAGAAAATGATTTACCTAACTTGGTTCCTGAAAAGGACAGGAACAATTGGTCGGATTTCCCGAATGATTTAGTCCTAAGTAAAAATGCAATTGTCTATGTACATCCAATAAATGCAGACAGTATTCCCCTTTGTTAGAAAAATTTGGGAAGAAAACTGGCAGGTCAATGGATTGATTAATTTTGAAGTCTGATATAACTTTGGGTAGAAAGGAGGGGTTAGTCCGAAGGGATACTCTCTCTTTGTGAAAACTATGTAAGGGTGTGTTACACACAAGGCCTGTAATTCAGATATTCTCCTGGGTGATGTGATGGCTACCAGGAATAAAGTCTTCCAAGACAAAAACTTTATATTGCAAGTGGCAGCTGGCTCAAAGGGTCGATGAGTCAAGGCTTGTAGGACTAGTGTCAAATTCCAGGGTTCAGTGGGCTGCTTAAAGGGTGGCTTTAAGAAGGTTTTCCAGAGACTGTGAAATATTAAAGATAAATCCTCAAAACCATTATGGAAATTAGAGATAGCTGCTAAATGGACTCTAATGGTAGAAGCTGAGGATCCTGAATGGAGTATGGTTGACAAATACTCCAGCACTGTATTAACTGGAGCTGAAAAGGGGTCAAGTCCTTTTTCTCGAGACCACAACACAAATCTGTTGCAAAATAAATTTTTCTGATAGACAGTTTATGGGAAGCTAATACAAATGTAAAATAAAATAAAATAAATTGTCTGCATGGGGGAAGATAGATTATTTTGCCTGGCAATTACTGGAGGTGGAGGTACCAAGCTGTCAGCTTGAGGCTCGATAGGTTTGGATGGTCCAACCCCTGTGGATGTGACAGTAATCCTGGAGATGGGTCCAGAGTCCACGGGCAGTGAACTAGGTAAGGCCAAAGGAAGGGAAACCAGACTTGGTGGGGTCAAAAGGGAGCAATGAGGATTACTTTGCTTCTCAACTGATGTGCTTTCTTTAGAGATAGTGGGATCAGAGGAAATGCGGGGGGGGGTGCATAAAGCAGTCCCGGGGGCTAATCGTGTACAAGTGCGTTCCTCGGGACTCCCCCTGAGGGGGGATTAGGGCAAAGTAGCTGCTGCATTTGTGGTTGATGGGAGATGCAAATAGATTCAGCAAGGCTGACCCCAGCAACAAAAAATCTCCGACGCTACTTTGGGATTGACAGACCACTCATGAGGCAGGAGAATGCATCTGCTCAGTTTGTCTGCAATCACGATGGCATTCCCTAGAATGTGTGTTGCTACCAGAAAGTGGTTGATGGCTATCGCCCATTGCCATACTCTCATGGCTTCCCAACATAATGGGTAGGATCTGGTCCCCCCTTGTTTGTTGATATACCATACGACCGACATGTTGTCCGACTGGATAGCAATTGTCCCCGACGGGAGGGCAGATTGGAATGCTTGCAATGCCAGAAGCACTGCCCTCAGTTCTAGGATGGTAATATCCAAACTGGCTTCTAAGGGGGACCAAGTGCCTTGGACTGTCACTGAAAATGCCCCACCCCACCCCATCAAGGAAGCGTCTGTGGTCACTACAGCCTTGGGCTGAGGGGGTGAGAAGGGACGACCACCACTCCATTTCTGATTTCATCCACCAATTGAGATCCTGCTTGCAATGGTTTGTTATGCGTATTGGGTGGAACATACGACGTGTTAATAGGGACCACTGTGACGCTAGGAGCCATTGTAGTATCCTCATATGGAGTCTGGCTAGGGGAACTATGGTGATTGTTGCTGCCATTGACCCTAGCAGTTTAAGTACTAAACAAGCTGGGACTTTGTCCTGAGACAGTATCACCCAGCCTCTGTAGTCTGTGATGAGGAAGAGTGACAAGACAGGACCTCATGTCGAATGTTGCTCCTATAAATTCTAGGCTTTGAGAAGGTTCTAATTTTGACTTTTCTTTATTGATTGAAATACCTAACAGCCATGCCAGCTGTAAGGTGTAGTGCAAGGTGAGAAGTAGTAGATGCTTAGTGGGGGAAGTAAGGAGTCAATCAACTAAATATGGAAACACCCAGAATCCTTCCAGTTGCAAGTGAGCTGTTAGTACTGCAATACATTTGGTGAACACTCTAGGGGCTGTGGCGAGACCAAAGGGCAGCGATCGGAATTTGTAATTATTGGCTCCCAGCTGGAAGCTGAGATATCTCCTGGAGCGCTTGTCCATTTTTAGATGGCAATACGCATCCTGGAGGTCTATCGAGCACATCCAATCATCTTTTTCCAGAAATGGAAGGATTGAGTGAACCGTGACCATCCGGAATTTGGTTTGTTTGACGAATTGTTCAGGATGCTGAGGTCTAAAATTGGCCTCTAGTCCCTTGTCTTTTTTGGCAATAAAAAGAACCTTGAGTAAAATCCGGATCCTAATTAGTTTGGTGGGACTGTTTGGATGACTCTTTTTTTGAGCAGCTTTCGGGTTTATTGAGCTGCTACGTCCCTCTGACTGGGTGGAACGTCAGGGATTTGCCTTTGCAGCTTCAGGAAAAGATTGAAGGGAATGTGGCAACCTCTGGTAATTATCGTCTGCACCCAAGAATCTGATTTTATTGTATGCCAGGCTAGGTGGTGCAGAGAGAATAATCCCCTGACTGCTTCCAAAGGTAAGCAATCGGGACGCTCTTCAGAAGCTCTGGTAGGGCTGTCCAGAAAAGGAATCTCTGGAACCCTGATTACGTGGGCCCCATCTGCCACGAGGTGTGTGTGTGTGTGTGTGTGTGTGTGTGTGTGTGTGTGTGTGTGTGTGTGTGTGTGTGTGTGTGTGTGTGTGTGTGTGTGTGTGTGTGTGTGTGTGTGTGTCTGACAAGCCCACCTCCAGGGAAGGAGCCACAAGAGGACTGAGAGCTGTCAGAGCAACCGTAACCATAGATGGCGCCATAGGAAAAAATCAGTGCCAAACTAGGGATCATGGTGCCGATAGACCAGTCACGGTCCCATGGGTGGGTTGGCTCCGACTGAGCC
This sequence comes from Protopterus annectens, assembly GCF_019279795.1. NCBI lineage: Eukaryota > Metazoa > Chordata > Ceratodontiformes > Protopteridae > Protopterus > Protopterus annectens. The sequence continues at coordinate 750,730,294 of NC_056750.1, forward strand.
ATGGTCCACAGGGTCGGTTCTGGAACCATGGTGAGATCCACCAGTGGAACCGAAGAAGCTGGCACCAGGAGGGGCATTGGCATCAAGGGCTCCAAGACCTGTTCAGGAGTTGAAGGAGGAATATAGGTTGGAGTATGTGGAGAAAACCCTCTGCTATGGGTGGAAGTGAGGTCTTGGATGGAGTTGGGATGCCTCTGGCCACTACAAGCTGATCCCCAAGTCTCACTGCATCAAGCTCCAAAAGGCACCTGGTGGAACGGGTGGACATCCCTGATGGAGATTCTGGCCAGTCAAGAAACAGACTGGGCTGTTGTCCAACATAGGGGTCGATGGACAGGGAGTATCGGGTCCTGGCTAGTGTCTCAACCTTTGGCACCGAGGTCGAATGACCTGAAAGTTGTGATGGGGAGGGAATGACCAATTTTGTAGGAGAAATTATTTTTGGTGCCAAGAGGGTCTGCAGTGCCATGGAAGGGGCTGGTACCATGGCAGTTGTTGCAGGTGTCAGTTCCATAGTCAAAGTCAGCACCATGGAGGGAGTTTTAGGCTCCAGTGCCGAGATAGTTGTTGCTGTCAGTGTGGTAACTTTAGTCTTAGGTTCTGTCTGAGTCTGGGTTTTAGAAGTCTTCGGGACCTGTGACTGAGGAGATGTTGGAACTGAATGACTCCTCTTTTTTTGTCTCTTTCTTAGCAAGGATTGATACCTCTGCCTCAGATAAAGCCTCCAGGAAAGGTGTTTTAGCAGACCTTTTAAAATTAGTTTGTTTTTATGCCCTGTTAAGGTACGGGCAACTAAAACCCTTACAGAGCTCGCATGGAGGATGAACCTGTAAGTATGGTACTCCTAGGCTGTATATGCAATAGAGATGCCCATCGGAATTTGGCATCTTCCTGCCGCATTTATCACACTGTTTAAAACCAGTGGTGACTTTTTTGTCAGCCATTATCAATAACTAGAAATGGAACAGCAATTAGAAAAAACAGTAAGAAATCCAAACAGTAAGAATCCTGCCAAAAGGGTCTATATTAAATCAGCGAATGCTTAAAAAAGCGAACGCTGATTTACTGACCCCATGTAAGCGAAAGCTTAGAATCCCAAACACTTGGAACAGTGATTTTTTTTTTCCCAGGGGGAAAAAAAAAATCGTTGGTCCACAATAAATAAATAAATAAACAAATAAATAAATAAAAACAAAAACTTTCAAACATTACATAAAGTGGGGGGGGGGCTTCGCCACACACAGCCTCTGATGTAGGGGGCTGTGCCCCCTACACCCCCACTACTTAAATATACCAACTCCAAGATCGCACTACAGTGAGGAAAACGGCAAAGTAACGGAGGCGGTCAAGCGATTTCTTTCATGGAAAGAAATCACTTATATGCCGTTTTGCTATTTTGCTGTTTCATGCTTTCAACTTTGATCAAGATGCAATCGAAGGATTGCATCTTCGATTATATAACAGGAACCCTGTCAAAACACACACACTAAGGAATTTTTTTTTTTTTTTTAATATATCAACAAAGTAGCAACAGTATACCCAACAGGGTAAAGAAAAGAGGAAAAATACCAATGATGGTATTAAGATTACCAAGAGGAAGGGGAAGGGAGGGGCCTGTACCAGCAATGGTACGAAGAAATACAAACAAGGTAATTAGGGGAAGAAAAATCTCACAGAGTAAAGGGAACTATATGACTGTAAAAACAATAGAGGTTTTAGAGAAAAATTAAAGGTGAAATATTGCAAGATTTGAAAAAAAAAAGTAACAGATTGAGAGCAGGCCTGACGCGTGTTTAATCTCTATGTGGTAAATGAGAGACGAAGAGAGGCACTATGGGTAACCTTAGCTCAAGAGTTTCTGGCTGTCGCAAGCTTGTTTTATCGGCCGAGTCAGTTCCGAGGACAGAATCGAAACCCATCAGTCATGAATGAATGAAGACTGACAACATCAGATTTAGCCTTAATTTATAGCTGCTTGTCCAAACTGTTCTAAGCTAGTATTTTAACTTCTTTGTTCTATGTATACTACTGATATATTGTATCACTGTATGTTCAATGTGGAGCTTTTCTCAAGCCTCCGCTAAAGATGGGCATCTGTCCAGTCAGGCTTTCCTGGTAAACAAATGTAAAATAAAATAAAAATAAAATAAAGTTTGCCTACCACATACAAATTTGCCTTTCCTAACAGGCATAATGCAAAAACTGAAAAAGCTTTTCTACAGAAAAAGGAAGGCCCCAACGGGTACCAATCTGTCCAAAAAATGGTAAGCAAAGTCACCTGCCAATACTCTAGTTGCGAAGCTGACAAAAAGTGCATCAGGGAGGTATATAGTGGGTTTGACAAGAGGCTTATCTGGGGGCAGGAAAAGGGAATACAAACGAAAGGCATCCACTGCAACCCTAGGGAAAGAAATAGAGGCAGTAGTAGGGAGGGAATTGGCACTACAACAGTACATCTGTCTAAACATCTACATTTATGGTAAATACCTAACACAACTGTAATAAGGTCTTTGCAATTTATTGCTGCAGTAAGAACTAGAAGATTCCCAGCTCTAGGCATTGGGAGGATGGCTAATAGAAGGAGTAACTTGTGGAAAATGGCAGATGCGAATCCTGCCTTGGTCTACACATTTACCCTAAATTGTAGTGTTAGACAATGTGTCAATACTGGACCATGTTGTTGCCTCCAGGATAGCTTGTACAGAAGGCTGTGGTGGCAGCTGTAGCCCAGTAGAGTGAACCTGACTTTGTTGGAGACTGAATTTCCATGGTAGCCAAATGCAATGCAATTAGCAATCCAATTATAAATAGTTTGCTTGTTTACTGGTTCCCCCTCTTTTCCCTTTGCAAAGGCAGGAAAAAATGGTCTAATTTCCCATGTGATTTACTTCTGTCTAAGTAAAACCTGATCTGCCTATTCACATGAAGACAGTGAAGGACTCTCTCCATGGGAAGCCACCAAGACCCAACTAATATGGGTTTTGGTGACTTAGTTCATAATACCTCTTTTGCATATCTGAGATGTCTTTTTTTCCCAGTCTATGTTATGTTATCGAAAACCGCATTCACTGAACTGCATCTACATTGGAAATGCAGTTCAGTGAATTTGCTCTTGTGGTGGTGGTGGGGGGTGCTGCACCCCCCCTGCTAATTATATATATATCAACTCCGAAATCGCACTACAGTGAGGAAAGGGCAAATTTTCCAATTTTCACTGCACTGCGATCTCACCATTAACAGTTCGCTGAACTGCATTTCCGATGTAGATGCAGTTCGCTGAACTGAATTTTCGGTAACATAATATAGACCCCTTTTTCCACCCATTTGAACATGTTCATTTCATAAATGGTATCTGAGAAAAAAAATCTCCTCAACAGCAAAATGAGAAGAGACTTACTCTTCAGATTGTGATTCACACTGTGCTGAAGAGAAAACTGGAGGTCTGAGGAAAAAATCTTCTTAGTAAAAGAACGGGATTTTTTTCTCTTAGAATGAGTGCAGACTGTTGTAGAGGACTGAAGAGAATGAAAAGCTCTAAACAATCCTTTTTCAAATTAAACCATTCTTCTTTGGACCTCTTAACAATGGATTGACAGGAAAGGGGAGAAAGGTGTTTTGTTTTCTGGGATTTCTTTTTGTGAGCTGCCAACTTTATAATTTTTGACATATCAGAAGTGTAGATCCCCATGAGGGAACCTGCTATTTTCTCTCTTACCATGACCTGAGATATGCCATCCATCCCTTCACACAAAAGAAAATGGTGTTCTCCCTTCTTGCCAGAAACCTGTCATCCAATCTTATTGGACATGCTTAACTCCTGACCCACAGTGGCTTCCTGTAAAGCCACATCATTAGAAAGACTGGTCTTATGGTTTGTGGGCTCTATAATAGCCACAGTGGGTTAATCAGTCCCAGATCAGGAAGCTTAAGTGTAAGCCTGGGTTTCTTCCAAATTCTCTACAGCAGTTCTCTTTCTTTGCCTAAAAAAGGAGAGGACGTCTGACAAAGAACAGTCAGTAGCAACGGAGGACTCAGCAAGGGACTTAAGTTTCTGATTCTTTAAAAAAAGATTAAGGGTGTTAAGCTGAATGCAGATAGTCTTAAGGATAAAAGAAAAGCAAATATTGCAAGAACAGATGTCATGAGATATAACACTCCTCCAAACAAAAGAGGCAGGCCATGTGGGAATCCTTTCAGGGAATTAGTCTACTATCTGTCTACAATAGACACATTTTCCCCTTCTGCTAAACATAAGACAAAACATTTACAAACTGAAAGGTGCAGTGTAGACAAGGCACCTGAGCTCAATATCACGAAAGTTCAAACTTTTGTTGCCTGTACATCCCCTTTTACACAAGCACCCCCATACACCAATGACGTATGGTGAATGAGGAAGATTCCCAAAACCTTTGTATACTAGCCTGACATCTGCTCCTTGGAATGATACATGCCACATAGCTTTATGCTACTGCAACGGTGATCTAATGATAAACATATATAGATATGTACACATATAAAGAAATATACATGTGTGTATATGTGCACACACACACACACACACACACACACACACACACACACACACACACACACACACACACACACACGCGCATGCTCACATTATGAATGTGAACAGGAAGAATGCACCAAAGAAGAGTCTGTACATTGCTTGCTATAGAATCTGAGGTACTGAAGTTCTTTCTACTGGCACTTAAATGAAAATTTTAAATCAATAATTCAGTAACACATTATGAAGCTGTAACATTACAACGGATACTCCCATTCTATCACATAATGTGTTTGTGGTACTTTTATACAAATATTTTTGGCATCTTTGTGAAAGTATAAATAAGCCAGAGCCTATCATAAAAGTAGATGATCATATAAGACACTGTCACAGTAGTTCAGGCATCAGCAATAGAGACTGCGACATCCAGCCTGACTTTTAGAGGTCAGCACCCTTTTCCTTCTAGGACATGCATTCCTCAAGGACATGAGGACATCTCCAGTATAAAACTGACATCTGCTTATATTGTATTGTGCTATTCATCCCCAAAGGAGCAAGGTCATGTACAGTAAAAGTTACATGTCTTGCCCTGGGAAGTCCATAAATAGAACAGGGGTAAAACAAATCCTCATCCACTACACTAAGAACAAGGGCTCATAAATTCTCAGTCTGACTTAAGCAGGTTCAAGGTCATGCAAGGGGGGGATGGAAAGGAAACAGAATGAGGACAAGGTACCCACCCCAGTCTAAGATACCCTATAGTGAAAGAGGGGATGTTGGGAAGGAAATAGTACTACATCAGTGATCTAGTCAAACATTTACTATTAAGATTAAGTTCTTACACTGTTACTAAATTTTTCATTTCGATCACAGTTGCAGTAGTTCTAGGTAGATGGAGAATTCTCAGAGCTCTATTACAGAAGAAAGGTGAATGGAAGGAAGTAGCTAGGTTGCAGTATACCCTGCAGCATGACCATACCAAATCTAGCTCTGTCCTTAGAAAAAAAGTCCAACTTGTAATGTTTTGAAAAAGTGTGGACATATGATCAAGTGAGTCATTGTAAAACAGCCTGGGTAATGGACACCGAATGGAAGGGCACTGTAGCATTCATTTGTCTAGTGCTATGGGTCCTTCCAGCTCATTCTAGTTTCTTAACATGGGAGGAAAACCAGATCATGGGGCAGCGGGCCAGCCATTTAGAGACTGTTTATTTCAAACCTGCCTTCCCTCCTTTCCTGTGGCAAAGAAGATAAACAACCTATTGAAATGACAACTCCTACTCGTTTTGACTGTGTGCAAACAACATATCAGCTGCTTGCATACATTCAGAGATGCAGTATGTTTTTTCCGCTGTTCTGCAGATTGGGAGAAAAGACAGGCAGTTTTGGCTGAGGGAAAGTTCTATCACCCCATTTAGAATGAAGGAGGGGTTTATTGTAAGCTCAGGTCTTGGATTTCTGACACTCTTCTTGCTGAGGTAATAGTTACCAGATGGGTTATTTTCAAAGTCAAGACCTTGATAAAAAGATGATGAAGGTTATTTTTTCCAAAGACTGGGACAGTCAAGGAGTAAGTGAGTTCTCTGACTTGTCCTTTGACAAACATGACACATTTAAGAGTTTTTCATGACTCAGAGCAAAGGGAAAAGTTAAATTGTTAGGCCACACCCGTAAAAGCCTTTGCTTAACTTATGTAAATTAAGGAAGAACAATTTATTTCCTCATACAGTATACCTTTTAGAGACTGTTAGAAATGTAGCAGACATTCCAAGGGTAGATCCAGGGACAAGCAAACCAAGATAGATGAAAGGTGTAATTTAAATTAATCCAAGCATAGGCCAGTCCTGCACTGAAAAGCTCATTTAAAACTCAAGTTTTTTGAACGTCACTACAGTGTTATGATCCTTAGTCTTTCAAAGGTGTCAAAAGGAACATTTCTTCTATTTGGATAAGTAGGATTTCCTAGGGATAGATTTTCCAGCCTCTTTAGGTATAGTCAGGTCATCTACTGTGAATTAATGTCTAAAGTAAAAAAAAAAAGTTAAGATCATCCAGGCTACAAGCTCAGTAAAATAAAATAAACAAAAAACATAAGGAGATTCCCCATTGGTTTCTGTCCTGAACTCCACAGCAGGCTAAACCAAGCTAGACATACCTCTCAACCTCTTTGCATAAGAAGTTTGTACAAAGTCTAAAATAATGGGTGGGGGGGTTTAAAAGTCCAAAACAGGGATAGGTTTTAAATATTTTTTTACAAACTTAAAAAGTTGACAGAATAATAGGATTTGTATTAGCTTATATTTTTCTGAAGGATATGAAGTCTGAAACTGAAATGTATGTCATTATTTAGTGATTTTAATCCTCCGTGATTTGCCAGAAAAGTATAATTTTATGAGGAACAGACCAAAAATATGACACAAAAATCTGGGCATTCTGCAAAAATGTGGAAAGCTAAGAGGTATGAAGATAGACTATATATGTCTACACTGCAATGCATACTCTTTGAAGTTCAGTAAGAAAGATCTGTTTAACATAACCAAATAGTGGTTTTATACTGGAGATGTTCTGACAGCTCAAAAGGGTCTATATCACCCAAAAGGGTCTATATCACGTTGTTGAACTTTTAAAAGTTTGAATACCATATGGTCGACACCATATGTTCGAACTTTAAATAAAAAAATATATATCAGGGTGAACGGGACAGTCAAGGAGCGAGTGAGTTCTATGAGTTTAAACTGACTTGGAGCACAGGGAAAAGATAAAGTGTTATTTAAACAAATAATTATTTTTACTCAAGGACTGCACAACATCAAAAAAGTTACATTTAGAAATCAGTGTTCTGAGGGTGAAGCCCAGACACATTGTGTAGTATGGGGTGGTCAGGCCACCCCCACAAAAACATTTGCCTAATTTATGTAAATTATCTATTCTATTGGGTTGTGTTGGAGCATATTCAAGGAGGCACCTACTGAGAACCAGTGTATCAGCCTGGAGTAGTACACCGAGGCAGTGATGGGCTACATCTCGAAATGTGTGGATGATTTGAAAGTCACCAAAACCATCATCACACGAACCAACCAGAAACCTTGGTTGAGGAGAGAGGTGTACAAGCTACTGAAAGCAAGGAACTGGTCAGGTCTGGAGACTGGGAAGCCCTCAGAACACCAGAGCAAATCTGAAGAAGGGAGCGAGGGAAGCAAAATGTGCCTATGGCAGAAACATCCAGGCTACTTCTCTGACCAAAAAGACCCAAGACACCTATGGCAAGGTATCCAGTCCATAACCGACTACAGACCCCTATCTTTGCAATGTGAGGACAACAACGAATTCCTAAATAAGCTGAATCTCTAGTTCAGCAGATTCGAGGAAGAGAGGAGAACAACAGCGAAGAAAACTCCCATCGGCCATAACCAGAAGATGCTCACCCTCAACTCAGATGATGCCCAGAGGACACTGCACAGAGTTAACCCGAGAAAAGCAGCTGGGTCTGACAACATCCTAGGTCGACTGCTCAGGGACTGCACAGTCCAACTTACAAATGTCCTTAAGGATATCCTCAATAACTCTCTGAGTCAGCAAACTGTTCCGAAATGCTTCAAGGACATGACAATCATTCTATTACCAAAGAAGTTTTCACCATCTTGCCTAAATGACTACCACCCTGTAGCCCTCACCTCCACAGTGAGGAAGTGCTTTGAAAGGCTGGTGAAATATGACATAACATCTGGGGCTGCCTGATGATCTTGACACTCTGCAGTTTGCTTACTGAGCAAACCTCTCTACAGCAGATGCCATCTGTCTAGCACTCCATCTATCGCTGGAAAGAGAGGATACTATTCATCGACTTCAGCTCTGCACAGTCGTCCCTTTTCATCTGGTAATGAAGCTACACCAACTAGGCGGCAACACTCCACTACGTAACTAGATTCTTGACTTTCTCACAGACAGACCTCAGAAAGTGTGAGCAAGAAATAACTCCTCGGATAGCATCACTCTTAACACTGGAGTCTCACAAGGGTGTATACCAAGTCCCTTGCTGTTCATCCTGTTAACACACGATTGTACAGCCAGGTACAATAACCACATCATCAAGTTTGCTGATGACACAACGGTGGTGGACATCATTAGTAACGACAATAAAACAGTGTATAGAGATGAGGTGGAACAACTGACTACCTGGTGTGGAAATAACGACTTTGCACTAAACGTAAACAAAACAAAAGAGATAACTGTGGACTACAGGAAAAAGCGCAAGGAACATTCTCCCTTCACCATCAATTGGGAAACAGTGGAAAGTGTGAGAAGCACGAAGTTTCTGGGAGTGCACATTGATGAGGACTTGTCTTGGAACACCAATACAAATGCCATAGTCAAGAAAGCGCACCCGAGATTTCACTTTTTGAGAAGGCTGAGGAGAGTGACTCTCCCATCAACAGTTTTCACTACCTTCTACCTATGTAGTATAGAAAACATCCTGAAGAACAACCTTGTAGTATGGTATGGAAGCTATTCTACCTCTGAGCGCAAATCCCTCAAGAGAGTGGTGAAGACAGCAGAAAGGATCATCAAGACCACCTTAAAAACTATCTACGAGTTGTACTTATCCAGATGCCTCTGCAAAGCCGCAGGAATAATTAGACACTGCACTCACCCTGCTTACAGACTGTTCTCGCATCTATCATCCAGAAAGCACTTCCGAAGCATATGTTGCAGAACTACGAGATCTGGGAACAGCTTCTTCCCTAATGTCATCAGGCTGCTGAAATCTAGTAACAACTATGCTCCATGATGGCCACCTGGATCAGTAGAAACTTTAGTAACTTGTCTCAAATTGTGCATTAACCTGGTTACTAGTCTCATTTAATACTTAGTGCAATATTCACCATGACTGTTAACTTATAGGCTATCTAGAGCAGTAGCAATGCAGTAAAATATCTATATTGTTCACAGTGCAATACTCAAATGTCTCTTTCTCTGCAAGGATCAATGCAATGCCCTAACCAAATACCTGTGCAATATTCAAGTCTCATGCAAGTAAGTGTTCACTGCAAAAAGTGTTTGTTTCTAATTATGTGCACCGAAGTACCGTTGTGGCGACCCCTAACCGGGAAAAGCCGAAAGACAAACAAACATTAGTCTGTCTACCTGCATGTCCGTGATATAATAGCTAGGTGTTACATGCGTAAATGTCTGTGAAAACAGTCTATATGTTGTCTGCAGATTGAGTCCAGAGACACGGAATTTTGTTAATTTTTTTGCACTTGTGTGATTTCTGAATGACAATAAATTTTTGTTTTGACATTTTTGATTTAAATTAATAAATAAACATAAATAATGCCTCAAAATGTACAAAGGTTTTACTTGTTGACTGAAGAAAGGACTGCGGCCTACATGGTATTCATAAGGGATTTGATCATGCAAAGTCAGGAGAGGTTATATATTAGAATACAGAAATGCTTTGCTTAAAATTAGCAATTACATGTGAAAAAAGAACAGAATGTCCAAACTTGCAGTTTCTTTTCCCACTGTAATGGCTTTCAAAACAGCATATATGAGGCATATGCTATGGGATCATAATGATTTTAGATATATAAGTACAGATTCTAAAATGTTCACTTGCCACAATGTCTGTCCTGTAAAAATAATGTAAACCGCTGTATGCCTTCTTTGATTCTGTGTGACATGACAGGAACATCTGTTGGCAGGCTGTGGAGACACTGTTCCTATTCCAGTCACGGTACAGTGTGAGCTTTCCAAACTAACATGAACCTACATCACTTGAATTAGAAGGGCTTCCTTTTAATGGATATGTGTGGCAATCCATCAAAACTCTCTTGTCTGTTTTATGAAATAACTGTATATAAAAGCTATAACCAGGCCACTTTGTTCAACATGGAAAAAATGTGCAATCCCCCATGCAAAAGCACAGCAAGATAAAAAATTCAATGTCTTATTTGAAAGGAATGCACACATTTCAATAATACATTACAGAAATCTGCAACTCATTTGCAACTAATGTTTTTCAAACAAGTTCATGATGCTGAAAATATGAAAATTATGAAAAAATTTAATCATGGGCATTTTGCTTAGATTACCAAACCCCCACAGGAAAATGATTGTGTACACATACCAGCAACTGTTTAATGTCACTTCCATGTTTTACCATTAGGCATTCTAATTAAAAGTACTATACTCTGCCATAAGACACAAAGGGATAGCCCAGTTAAATATTTCTGTTGCAGAAGATGCCAAGCTGCCAAACCAACTTGTTGTTACCAGCTGGCAGACCATGCTTTTCATATGCAATGATAGTGTTTCTTAAAACATCCATTGTAAAGTTTTCCACACACAAAGCATTTATGCTTTTCATTTTATAGTACATTTATAAATCATAAACTCTCCTATTTCCCTGTTTTCTTTATACTAAAAGTAGCTTTTGAAACTGATACCTACTGGGCACACTCCCGTCCAATAAACTTTCTTCAGATTTTTCAGTGTTGATGAGTGTATGGCCCTTAATGACCTCTCATTCTTATTACTACTTGTCTGCATTTATAAACTGGGACTGCCTAGTTGGAGGTGCATTTACAGTGGAGTTCAGGGAAGAATAGTCATCACATATCAGAGCATATGGTATGCAAAGGACTCTGCATTACTTTCTTCAGTAGATTTCTTCAAAAACTTTTTACTGCCAAATAATGTATACGAATATAGCTGCTGTAAACTCACCTTCTTTTCAGACTACTTGATATCCTATCTTCGAATGTTTGTGTTTATGCTTCCACCATTTGCAGGTTAGATCTGAGCGCATCATGCACTTTGAAATGTGGTATAGTGGATAGTATATTGTTACTTATAGTATTCTTTCCTCGGATTCAGTATTCCATCTCTCTACACAATTACTACTCTTCATACATGTTAATGGTTTCCATATTTTGATTCTGTGTAACTTTGTAGGAGTTGCTTTTTTAATCCTGTAAAAATGATGAGTAAGGCGCATATTTCTACAGCTTGAAAAAAAAAAGATCAACTACAGCATCAGCATATGTTTTCCTTGACTCATAGGGCAGTTTCCTCCCAATAAAATGATTCCAGCCCTGCCACTGAGGCAAGACTTAACTGTTTTGCAGAAGTCTATATTACCATATAGAATGGTAATAATGCTGAACGCTCACATGAGCAAATATTCACGAGAACGAACTTGCTATTGTGGACGGCTGCGCCCCCACACCCCATGCTAAATATATATTCCAACTATGAGGTCGCACTACAGTGAGGAAAGGGCAAATATTCAAATTGTCACGGTACCGCGACCCCAAAAACAAAAGTTCCTTCACATGAATATTCGCTCATATGAGTGTTCAGCATTATTACCATTCGATATGGTAATATAGACCTGTTTTGCAGCTTGTTTGGTATTTTGTTTTTTTTCATCTTCCTCAGTGCACACCATGTTAGACTGGGTCTATATTAAAACATCGAAAGTTTAATGGTTCGAATCACTAAAGGTCAACCTTTAATGATCGAACCATTAAAATTTTGAATGTTCACAAAAAATAAATAAAAAAAGAAAAAGAAAAATCTAAAGGGTGTAGGCAGGGGGGCAAGCCCCCCTGCACCCCCATACCCCTTGCTACTTAAATATATCAACTCCGAGACCACACTACATTGAAGTAAACAGAAATATCCCCTTACAGAGATATCCGTTAACCTGTTCGATGTTCTGCACTTTTGCTATTCTCATGTCGACAATGTCGAATTCGACATTGTCGGCTTTTGAGAATATAATAGGTAACCGTTAGATTTATATGACATCTTGTAATATTTTCTTTAGGAAATTGTTTCCTTGTCTTTTACATCATATGATCAACACAATTTAAGAATTATGGCTTGAAAAACACTATATAATAAGGTGATTGTAGCCTGCCATCTGTCTCCTCATTTAGAACCATAAATCTGTTGAATCCCTAGAGTAGCAAACAATGTGAAGAGTCATCATTGTCATTGCAGATGAGTAAGTACCTGAGACACAGTGACATGATATTTGATGCCTCTGTGTAAAAGTGCAAATGATTGTGAGAAATGCATAATTAGTTCTGAAAACATCTTTATATAGCTAAAAGAAAGAGCTCATTACTTTGTCTATAAAAAAGACTAAGAACACAAATCACAATGTAAAATAATGAAACTATGATTGGATATTTTGAAAATGAGCACTAATTCTGAGTCTAGCCTATGAAAGCGAATAGAAATAAAATCCTGCAGAAAGCCAGCTCTGTTGGCACAAACGGATAAAGCCATGACTACGGTCCAAGTGACTCAAGTCTGAATAATGATCTGGACATTTAATGAAGCCGGCAAGGGGAGGATGAGCATGCCTATACAGGGGGATGGGTGGGCAGAGCTGGCTGCAGGGTGGCATTATCCCTTGGAAAGGAGGTAGTGATGAAAATGTGTAGCCTCCCGGGGAGTGTTAGGCTCACCAAGGCACCATCTCCTAGCAGTCTTCAACACACAGGTGAGTGGAGAATTAACTCACATGAGAAAGGCAAAATGGACCTCTGCAGGATACATGTAGACACACACACACACACACACACACACACACACACACATATATATATATATATATATATATATATATATATATATATATATATATTATAGACACAGATACGCACACACACACAAACAAAACAAAAAAGTGAAAAACCTGTATTTGTGTTTTTTCAGGGGAGGTTCAAGCCCCTCAACACACTCCCATTGTGGGGGACTGTGTCTTCCACACCCCCCTAACTTAAATACATGAACTACAAAAAGGTGAAACTTCTGCAGTATTGTCACTTTCATTGCTCTGATAGCTTACCCTTTCATCAGTGAGCATGCTGTTCAGTCACTGATTCAAATAATATGCACTCAGCAACAGTACCATTTGTTGATATGGGACAGCATTTGTTCCGGACTAGATAATATAGGGAGAAATGACTACATGGATGAGGAGGCATCCCCTGAAAAGGATGAGGGGACTTAAATTGTCAACTGCAGATTTTTTGAATGATTCTCCGAACCCACTTGTCTGAAGTTATCTGAAGCCACTGAAATTAATGAAGACCTAGACTTACGGAAAGATTTAATGGGATGTCAGGGTCAGAAGGTGAAAACATCTGAAGGACATATAGTTATGTAGTCAGTCTGACTTTTTGGACTGGCCTTGGTTCTGGGTGGCATTTCCTTCTTTTTTGAGCCTCCCTTGCCATTGCTTTTGGAAATTCTGTTTGTCTGAACCTTGCTGAGACTATCTGTTCCGTCTTCTATAAAAGGAGCTTGCAGCATTGATCCTATTAAACTTTTGCAAGGAAAGCAGAAAAATATAAGTGACCCTATGAATCAACTTCTTTCTTTCATCAAACGTTTTTAAAGACCTCAGCAGAAGACAGACCAAAAAATCTCTCTCTCTCTATCCAGGGTAGCATTCAAGACCTCAGCTTTTATATCCTTTCTTTTTTTTTTTAAATCCCTTGGTAACATTTCTGAAGATACCCAAACAGACTATCACATTACTGATTCAATATCAGCTGCTTAGCTGCTTGGATACATCATCAGCATAGACATAAAAACACTTCAAAGATATAATTTGGTTACCTGAGAAACAGAAGCTCTTAAAGAAATCAGACATGTTTAATCTCAGAAGATGGAAGGTTAGCAGTTACATTTCTCATATTTTCAAAAGCAGGGAGCATAAATTATGACATATGAGAGTGGCAATTCAGAATTCTGAAGACTAAAATAGAAGAGTATACTTTTTTGCAAATCTATCAAAAGCTTTCCAGTCTTTGTCAGAAGGAATAGGGTTAGCATTCACAACATGTTTGGCAAAAGATGCAGGATCAGATCTGAGGAACTGTAACCAATCTTTAGGTTAGAAGATTTCTGTCAGGCAATCTACAGAATCTCAAAAATCCTCTCAAGCTAGTAAAACAGGAGGAACAGCTGCAGGCTGAAGAAATTTCAGCTGTAACAGGTCATAATACTTTGGCTGAAATACTAAAATTTAATTCTGTTCTCACATTGAAACAGTTACTATTTTATTGTGTGATAGTTACCTGCAAAAGAAAATTCTTCAGAGAAATAATCTGAATCTGAGTCGCCTTCCTGTGGCAGAGGCACTGGAGAAAATACAATCCCAGTCTAAATCCTGTCTGTTCTTCAGACTGGGAATCAGTACTTAAAAAGAAAGAAGTCTTTTTCTTTACAATCTAGTCAGAAATCACAATTTGGTCAGGAATCAGAATTTAAAGACTGAAAGACATGAGGACACAGCCAATCTTACCTGCCCATTCTATGTGAAGCAGGAAAAGAGACACACCTAACTTTCTGCTTTATTTTCCCTAGGAGATGACACAGAAAAAGACCAAACAAAAATGGGGCTCTTCCAGTGGAAGACTCTTTAGGCTGGTTTTGTTGACAAGCATCAAGTACTACCCCCCCCCCCCCCCCGCCGAGAAGAGTGATTCTCCCTAGCCTGCTAAAGACAACCCATCAGCTACAGAAGATATGTGTATATTTATCAGTCCTAAGCAGCTTCTCAAGGAGCAATAACAGCAAGATCGAGAGCAGCTGATAAGCAGTCTAAGGTACCCACTTTGGTCACAGCAAACTCAATCATCCACGTCTGAAGCAGTGAGGAAGCCAGCGTGAATACCAATGACTTGTGTAAATCTTCTTCATCTTCATGAGGACAGAGGGAAGAATCAAAGAGCCTGAAAACCTACTCCATGTTCTAGCTCAGAAAAGTGATTCATAAGTAGATAGTAGAGCCTTAAACAAGTGGTGAACTACCTGATTTTAAAGTTTTGAAGTAAAAGTTTAAAAGACGATTCCGAAAACCTACAGTTCTTGTTCCTAGCTTTAATATTCAATGAAAAGGTAGTAAACTTTTAAACAAATATTTCTTTCAAATTAGTGCCTCCCCAAAGATATAATCCTGAAGGTACAGTTCCATAAGTAAACTTACCATAATAGTAGATAACTGATTAAATCATTGCTGCACTACCCTAAGCTATATGGGTTATTAGACAAGTATATACAGACCTGTCAACCTTCCAAAGCCTCAAGCGCCCTCCACCTGAGCTTAGGCTGCTGGTTACATGAGCTCCAAGGGGAGATAACCAGGAGCATGGTAGCCAAACACTTCAGGATTTTCTTGCCTAGTTGAAAAGGGAAGCTATGGTTCTGATAAGAAAGGTAAAGTTAAGTATAGACATACAAATTATTACCCAAACATAAAGAGACACAACAGGGCATGGAGAGAAGGAGCAGCTACTGCAACAGTGACTTAAATATCTACTGTTATTGTAAGTTTGGGCTGGCAGAGTGGCCCTTCACCCTGCCTGGAATAATTTTGTTGTGAGTATAACAAAAGAATCGCCTTAGACAACGATTTGGAAATAGTCTTTTTAAGTATGCAAGAAGGATTAGTTCTCAAGAAAACCGTGTCTCCGTGGAAAATGAGACAGGGCTGGCTCATCATAAGAGCTTTCAACTCAGATACCCTTCTTGCACAGGTCAGAGCAGTGAGTAAAACTACTTTCCACATTAAGAACCTCAAGTAAATCAGGTTAGCTGGCTCAAAAGGAGAACGTGATAGCCTCTCTAACAGAACATTAATATTCCAATGAGGGACCACCAGTTACTTTGCTTTTGAAAGAAAACCCCCTTCAAAAATGTTTTGACATGAAAATGCATCGAAAGTGGAAGATCCATCAGCAGACATATTGAAATGGCCAATAAATGAACCTTGATGGAGGAGTAAAAACTATCATAGGATAGTAACTCTCACAAATATTGTAAAACCAGAGAACAACTAGGCCTGGATGGGTGCTGGTTATTTAGTTGGCATCAAACAGGAAGTCTTTTCCATTTGATAAAATATCATTTTCTAGTAGAAAAATTTCTTGGCTGCATTAGAACTTGCTGCACATCTTCAGTAAATAGGTACGTAAAGGGAACTAAGACCCTTATCATCCAAGCAGTCAGCTGAAGTCGACTGGGATCATTGTGTACCAAACACCCCTGTTCATGTGTGAGCAAATGCAGTCTGTGAGGAAGCCTGCGGTAACTACCCCTGGCCATTTCCAAAAGAAGGGCAAACAACTGTTGCCTGCACCAGAAGGGAGTCACCACAATGATCTTGGGGGATCCCTTCTGAATCTTCAGAAGTACCCTGGATATCAGTGGAAAGGGATGAAAAGCATACGGGAACATTCCTGTCCATGGAAAGAAAAAGGCATCTGGCTTCCATGCCTTCTTGCATAGACTCCTGGAGCAGAACCTTGTCGCTTGATTCTTCAGAGATGAGGCAAGTAAGTTTACCTGAGGAAAGCTCGACAGAAGGATCAAATCTTGTATGACCTCCCCCCAATCTAGTTTCCATTCGTGAGGGTCTGTCGTTGCCCTGCTCAGTTTGTCTGCCACACAGGTTTGCTTTGACAGAATGTAGGATACCTACAGAGTGAGACTGTGCTGTAAAGTACATCGGAAGCTAGTACTGTTGCCTGCAATGGGGGTATGACCTCAATCCCCCTTGCTTGTTGATCCACTACATGGCATTGTCTCTAACAACTTCAGGATGTCCTAGAGACCAAAGATGATTTAGAGTTGAGTGCCTTGATCATGGCAAGCATCTATTTTATATTTATGTGCTTTCATTTGTCTTTCATGCCCCACACAACTTGCACTTTCATTCCTCCAGAAATGGCTCCAAAAGCAAAGCCCAAAGCATCCATAGTGACTGACTGCTTTAAAATAGGGAGGGAGAAGAGAAGACCCATATTTATGAATATTTGTTCTCTAAACCAAATGGTTTCTCTTCTGACATAGCCCAGCCCTGGGATTTGAAAAACTAAGCATGTCGGTGCTGGGACCAAATATACATCAGATGCCGTTGTTTCTTTCTTATTTGGTGTCTTGCCAGGGGTATCACAGGTTCATAGCTGTTTACTAGGCTAATGACCACAATGGCCTTTTTAAGCTTAGCCATGCATCCCAAATCTCTGGCAAGTTCTGATACCCTTGATAAGTGTAAGCAGGGGCTTGGGAGATGAACCATTTACAGGTTGCCTGTGTCCATTAGAGACACTGGTGCCAAACCAGGGATGAATTTCCTGTTCCCCATTCAACTGTCCAGGTTGCACTTGAATTGGAAAAATGAGGAACTCTGCTTCACAAGGATGGGGAGCCTATTCAGAGATGGGGTAATCTCTGGGATACATGCCTGTCTCTCCACCAGTTCCTATTTCTATCACATAGTTTCATAGTTTCCTAGTTTAGTACTAGGCTATCTGCCCTGGGGCATTTGCAAGCCTAGCCCTAGAGATGTGGCTTTCGCCACCCCATGTAGTGGTACTAAGGTGTACAGAATAAATTTAGAATACTGTGCCTTTGTCTAGTAGTGACACATTGAAGACCCCCTTACTTATTAAAATTAGTTTACTGTGCCTCTGTCAAGTAGCGACAAAGGGGTGACCCCCGGGGTAAACCTACAATCTCCCATCCACTCGTCAAGATTTCTCTTGAAGAAAGTCAGTGAGGGGCTCTGCCTAACATGAACTGGGATTCTGTTCCAGAGTATGGGAAGCCTCTGAGTTATGAATCTGTCCCTCCAGCATGCTCTATTCATATTTGTACTGAGGTTTAAATCTTTGTCTCTCGTGGTTCTTATGGATTTGGATTTTTTGAGGTGGAGCATGTCCATCAATTCCTGGTTGTACATGGCCTTGTACGTCAGGCACAGATCACCTCTGAGCAGGCAGTATGCTACTGAATAGAGCTGGAGTTTTTTTAGCCTGGTAGCATATGACATATGTTGGAGACCCTTGATCCTCTTGGTGAGGTACTTCTGGGGTCTCTCCAGCTGTTGTAAGTGCCGGGTGAGGTACATACCAAATGGGGCATTGTACTCAATCATGGGCCTGATAAGGGAGGAGTACAGGGGCACGATGACCTCCTTTGATCTGGATGTGAACCCCTTCATGATAAGGTGGGCAAGGTAGAAAGTCTTTCTAACCACTTTGGCAACGTGGGTGTCAAATGAGAGGTCACTATCAACTTGGGTCCCAAGGTCTCTGATTACTTTTTCCGTACTCAGTGGGTTACTGTCTATGTGATAATTTGTGGGTACTTTGTTTTTCCCAAAGGGGATGACTATACATTTCTTGGCATTCAGTTTAAGGCCATGATTCCGGCACCAGTTGTCTGTTTCGGTGAGGCCTTTCTGTAGGATGTATCTGTCAGCTGGTGTATCGACTATGGCGCCTAGTTTGCAGTCATCTGCGAACTTTGTCAGCCACAACCCTCCCATGTTTGCTTTCACATCTGAGAAGTAAATGCTGAACAAGAGGGGTCCCAGGACAGAGCCCTGTGGGACACCACTTGTGACTGGCTTTGAGTCTGACATGGCTCCCGCAATTTTAACTTTATGGGTTCTGTTCTTTAGCCAGTTTGCAACCCATCTTGTGACATATGGATTTACATTTAAGCTGTTTAGCTTATCTATGATCCCTGAGTGGGGTATTGTGTCGAAAGCTTTAGCCAAGTCCAGGTAGGCTGTATGGACTGCCTTGCCCTCATCAATGGCTCTAGTGACTGTTTCGAAAAAGTCAACCAGGTTCAAAAGGCAGGATCTGCCCTTTACAAAGCCAAACTGGGTGGGATCAAGTGTCTGCAGGTCCCCAATGTCATTGTTTATGAGTTCCATAATAATTCTTTCCATAACTTTGCAGACCAGGCTGGTTAAGCTTATGGGGCGGTAGTTCCCAGGGTCTGTAGTGGAGCCTCCCTTGTGGAGTGGGACCACTGTTGCTGTACGCCAGTGTTCAGGTACATATCCTGTAGTAAGGCTAAGGTTAAATAACATTTTTATATGCGGGTTTAGCTCCTCTTGGAGTTCACGTATCACGCAGCCGGGGATACCATCAGGTCCCATAGATGCTGTGTTTTTTGCTTTGTTGAGGGCGGTTCTCACCTGGACATCCGAGATGACAGGGAGGTTACATTCAGCTGGGATGAGTATTTCTTCTTTTGGAGGTGAGGGAGGGGAGAAATGTGCACTGAACCTGTCTGCCAGAATGTTGGCAATATCTGTGGGTTCGGTAAATTTTTGTTGCTGTGTACTAACTCTGAGCATATCTGAGGGTTTCCAGGTTTCTAACATAACTGAAGAATGCCTTGTGGTTATCTTTAGTGTCCTTGGCGATTTTTCTCTCAAAGTTGGCCTTGGATGTTTTTATGAGAGAACGTAGCTTTCTACTAGTGCTGATCAGAGATGCCTTCCCTTTATGGGATTTTGCTCTGTCTTGCAGTAGCTTCCTTCTTTTGTTATACAATTTGTTTATGGCTGGGGTCCACCAGACAGGACGCTTTCCTTTGATGGAGAGGGTCTTGGTTTTATTTGGGATTGCACGATCCATGCATTCTTGGAGATGTCCGTAGAAAGCATTTGTGTAGGATTCAGCATTGTAGGATGTGGTTTCCATTGGCCCTGTGGGCTTAAATAATACCATCTCAGTCTTGAGAAGTGTAAAGTCGGCTTTTGAGAAGTTTCTCACTGTAGTCTTTTGTGCTGGGGGTGGAGGTGGTAAATGTATATCCAGGGTGATTAGTTTGTGGTCAGATCTCACCAGTGAAGGGAATACTTCCGGTGTGGAGCATTTTGTCCCCATGTTTGTGATGATCAGGTCTAGTATATTATCCCCCCTTGTGGGAGAGGTGACTAGCTGTTCCATTTAATTTGAGTTTATGAATTCCAGGAACCTTTGGGATAGGGTGTTAGGGCTAGAATAGTGCACCCAGTCTATGTTAGGGTAGTTGAAGTCTCCCAATATGATGGGTATTTGGTGAGACATTCATATCTTCCAATGTCTTCAGGAAGGCAGAGTGGGGTTCTTGAGATTGGGAGGGTGGTCTGTAACATGCAACCAGTTGTATAGCAGTTTTGCCTATGGTTAGCTGCACCTGGATGGTCTCCGATGTTTCATGAGTTGCCACTAACCTGGAGGTGTGGGTATCCTTGATGAATATGGACACTCCCTCTCCCTTTGTGGTTCGGCCCGGGTTTTGGGGCCAAAAAGCATGATACGAGGTAAAGCCTGGTAGCGCTGGGGTGCTCTCAGGAGCTTTGAACCAGGTCTCGGTTACAGCGCAGACATCGATGTTCTCCATACTGAGGAGTGCTTCGAGAGCCTGCATCTTGAGATTTAGACTTCTGGCGTTGAGCAGCATTGCCCTTAATTTTTTTCCATTTTTGTTTTCTAAGGAGGTGGGTTCGTCTTTTGAGCCTTGCCTAAAAAAGGCACTATGGGGGTGGCAAGAGCCTTAGCTAATATCCGGAAGCCCAGTGGTGACAGGTACAAGCCGTCCCTTGCGAAGCAGCGTGGCTTGTCCAGCATGTCATCCCAAGCAGACAGACATTGGATCCCCCTAGAATGACACCAGTAATTGAGCAAATTATTAAAGCTAATCATCTTGTCTTTGTATTGTGGCATCATTCTTGGTGAGGGCAAGATGCTGCTCAGAGTCAGGGTCATACCAGCCTGGGCTACATAATCAGAGAGCTCCTCTATGTGTCTTTTCATGTAGTCCAAGGAGGTACGTCTCAGGTCATTCACGCCGGCATGGACAATGACGGAGTCATATTTGTACGTGCTTTTGAGTGACCTGAGTGCGTGTGTTATATGGCGGATCCTAGCCCCCGATAGGCAGCTTACTGTTACCCTCTCCTTGCTCAGCCTGGTAAGTGGGACGTCAGTGTGTCTGACTATAGAGTCACCTATCACTAGTGTATCAGGCATAGTGTTTGGCCTTAAGGGCTGTGATTTATTGACACACTGATTTATTGAAGTATGTGTTGCATGTGTTATGTTTTGAGGTGGTGGATTTTTGGGTGTCTGCTTTGGGAGCCTCTGTTGTTTTGGTAAGTTTTTTAATAGAGCCGAGTATGTTTTTGTGTTATTATGTGCTTGATTTGCAGTTGGGGTAGGTCTATGTGTGACTGGGTTTGTTGTGTGTGTGGTTACCTTCTCCTCCTGTCTGGTCTAGCCAGTCCTGAGTTGAGAGAGTTCAGCCTCCAGTTTGGCTATATAGTTGCATCTCTCACATGTATTTGTGTTTGTTGGGAGGAGGAGAGGGTTGTCTGTGTACATGAGACAATTATAGCATTGTCTCAAGATTCCCAGATTGACCAGCTGAACAGGAGAAGATGCTAGCGATCTACCACTCGACATGCTAGAATATTATAAGAGAGTGCTGTGCCTTTAAGGGAAGTGGTTGGGGTGGTAGGTGGATGTAGTGCTACTTAAGTTTGAGAGTGCTTACTTAGAAGAGAAGCTTTGAGAACAAGTGCTATGCTTATAATATAACGAGTAGACTGGTTATTCTAAGAGTAGAGCTTTCTAAGGGAAAATTTGAAGAGCAGACTTGGCGGAGCCAGAAAAACTTTAACCCTGTTTAACCGTATGCGCACAATCGTGCAAAGCCGCACAAATGCGGATTTTACACAAGGAACTTCAAAAGAGCTAGAAATGGTCCAAAACAACCAATTACTACAGCTCTTGTGCTGAGGTCACTCCTTCAGGGGCAGATAGGCTGCTCAAGGCTCCCCACTCCCACTGGTGAGCAAAGAAACTTCCTTCTATCCAAGTAAGGTAATGGACAACACAGGAACTACACCACAGCCCAGAATACAGCAAAGCCTGTAAACTGGTCTAAACTAGTCGAGGAGAGGTGGGAAAACAAGGATTATTTTTTTTTGTTTTTAGATAGAAAACACACAGACATACAGAAGGCAGTAATAAATCAGTTACACAGGCTAGCACACTTTAGTGGGCAGCCTCAACAGTTAAATTAAACAAACAAACAACAGATTTTCGATCAATTTTCGACCAGGTAAAAGTGCAGATACTATACAATGCAGCAAACATGAAAAGTTTAAATCTTTAGAAAGGGTAATTCTAGTGCTGTTTGTTTTGTGGATATGCAGGAAGTCCATTAGAGTGGGGGTCTGACAATGGTCTGCAAGTCAGGCATAGATCTCCCCTCAAAAGCCTGTAGGAAACAGAATACAGGGATAAAGTCTTGAAGCTCTAGCTATGAGAATCATAGATGCCATCAGTCCAAAATCCTGTAGTGTTCCCTCGCATTGACCGAAGTCTCAGTGGAAAAAGTTTATTAAGAGATCCAGATCCAGATTAATTTTTTTTCCTGTGGAAGAAAAGCTCTTTGAACTGAGGTATTTAGCTGACACCCTTGGAACACAATCCTGTGGGAAGGAGTCAAAAAAGACTTTTAAATGTTTTCTTGGAAACCCAACTTGTGCAAAAAATCTCCCTCCCAAATGAGAGACTATTCCTGACATTCTGAAAAAGCAAGTCATTTAAATATGGAAAAATATGGAAAAACATGGATACCCTGTAGCCTGCAATGAGTTATAACTGGAGCTAAACTCTTTGTGTACACTCTTAGTGCAGTGGATAGTCCAGAGGGTAAGGCAGAGAAAGTACAGTTGTCTACGTTAAACTTACCATAACAGTAGATATTCAAATGATCAGTGATGCAGTAGCCTTAGCTATATAGGTAGATTACCAAAGCTAACTATATTTGGGAGGTGAAAGGAGAAGGGCCCTGGAGCCCCAGGAGAATGGAACTAGCAAAGCTTGATCTAGTCCTAGAGAAGAAATCAGGTTTATAGTGCTTTGTAAAAGTATTTACAGAGGACCAAGTAGCAGCTTCTAGAATACTTCTAGAATCCAACCCCTTCCAAAAAGTCATAGATGAAGCCAAAGCCCTGGTAGAGTGGGCCTTGACCCTGTCTGGAATAGATTTGTTATGGTGAGTATAACAAAAGGTTAATAGCCTAGACAACCATTTGGAAATAGTCTGGACAAAAGTTGTCCCTTCTTCTTACTTTCATAGGTTCATAGGTTGGTACTAGGCTATCGGCGCTAGGGCCTATACAAGCCTAGCCATAACAATTCCCTTGGCTATGTCTTCCCACACTATTTACTTCCCTGGACCCCTGTCTAGCAGGATGACTGACGTGATCCCCGGGGTGAACTTCCTTTCTCCCATCCAATCATCAAGGTTCCTTTTGAAGAGGGCCAAAGAGGTGCTCTGCTTGACATGTATGGGCAGTCTATTCCGGAGTCTGGGGAGTCTCTGGGTCAGGAACCTATCCCTCCAGCATGTTTTGTTTATTCTGATGACAAGGTTTAGATCCCTGGAGTGTGTGGCTTTGAGGGATTGGGATTTTTTTAAGTCTCAGCTCTGGGTTTGACATGGCCTTGTATGTTAAGCAGAGATCGCCTCGGAGTAGACGATATGCGACAGAGTATAGCTGGAGTTTTTTAAGGTGGTCAGCATATGGCATCTGCTTTAGGCCTGTGATTCTTTTAGTGAGGTATTTCTGAGGCCTTTCCAGTTGTTGCAGATGTCTTGAGAGGTACATACCAAATGGGGCATTGTATTCTATAATGGGTCTAATGAGGGATGAGTACAGTGGGACAATGACCTCCTTTTTTCTGGATGAAAAGCCCTTAGTAATGAGGTGTGCCACATAGAAGGATTTCCTGAATGTTGTTGTGATGTGGTTATTGAAGTTGAGACCACTGTCCTCCTGTGTCCCTAAGTCTCTTATCACACTTTCAGTGTTTAGTGTACTGCCACCTATGTGGTAATTCACAGGTACATGTTTTTTACCAAAGGAGACAACTATACATTTCTTGGCATTCAGCTTGAGCCTATGGCTCTGGCACCAAGCATCTGTTTCTGTAAGGCCCTTTTGTAGAGTATCCACATCATTTGGGGATTCAATAATGGCTCCCAGTTTGCAGTCATCTGTGAACTATGTTAGCCAGAGTCCCTTAGTGTTGGCTTGTACTTCAGAGACGTAGATGCCAAACAACAGAGCTCCCAGGACTGAACCCTGAGGTACTCCACTTGTCACTTGTCTGGAGCTGGATTTGGAGTCAGCTACTTTTACAGTGTGGCTTCTGTCAGTAAGCCAGTTGGCAACCCATCAAGTCACGTAGGGAGTAATGTCCAGCTTACTAAGTTTATCTATGATTCCAGAGTGGGGGATGGTGTCAAAGGCCTTGGCGAGGTCCAGATAGGCTGTGTGGACTGCCTTACCCTTGTCCATAGCTATGGAGACTGATTCGAAGAAGTCAATCAGGTTCAGGAGGCAAGATCAGCCCTTCACAAACCCAAACTGGGTGGGATCCAGTGTTTTATGGTTGCCAATGTCTTTGTTTTTAAGTTCCATGATAATACGTTCCATGGCCTTGCAGATCAGGCACGTCAGACTGATGGGGTGTTAGTTCCTGGGATCCAAGGTGGAGCCCCATTGTGGAGTGGGATAACTGTAGCTGTGCGCCACTCAGTGGGCACGAAGCCTGAGGTGAGGGTATGATTAAACATGACACTTAGGTGAGGTGCCAGTTCATTTTGTAGTTCATGTAGTACACAACCTGCAATGTCATTTGATCCCATGGATGCTGTATTCTTAGCTTTGGAGAGTGCCTTTTTTACCTGTGTGGCCGTTATTACCGGAATTTGGCAATCTTCCGGTATTGAGATGGGCCATTTAGGGGGTGGAAAGTGGGGGTGAAGTTGGCACTGAATCGATCTGCCAGGATATTGGCAATATCCTTGGGATCAGTATATTTAATGCCATACTGTTGTAGCTCAGAGCAGATCTGAGCATTGCCATTTAGATTCTTGGCATAGTTATAGAATGCCTTGTGGTTGTCTTTGGAATCTTTGGCAATTTTACTTTCGTAACTAACTTTGGAGGATTTTATGAGGGATCTCAGCTTCTTATTGAGGCTGGTAAGGGAGTTTTTGTATCCTAGGATTTTCCTCTTTTCTGCAGCAGTTTCTTCCTTTTGTTGTAAAGTTTGTTTATGGCAGGGGACCACCAGATTGGCTTTCTTCTTTTGGAGGAGAGCATCTTGGTTCTATTTGGGATGGCACGATTCATGCATGAGTGGATGTGCTCGTACAGTGTCTTAGTGTAGGTCTCAGCAGTCGAACTTTCAGTTCCCGTCTGCATGGGTGTCTTTCTTGTGAAATAAGTCACCAGCAGGGTGGTTGGATTTGACCTAGGAGTTTGGTAGATGAGCGGAGTGGGCAATTGTTACTGTAGGGGCAGATCATGTTTTTTAGAGCAGGGGCATTTTCTGGCCGGTAAAGGACTTTGTGGGCTACTATGAGCTGATTGAACTGTAGAAGGTGAGGTAGTTCCAAGCCCAGCCTAGGAGATTTAGGTTTTGACAGTGGTGGGTTCAGTAGGGTATGCCAGTAGCAAATCTGGCAATATGAGTTGTAACATGATGATAATGTATTAAGATCAGTTCTGTTCAGGTTGGAGAAAAGAGGAGAAGCATAAAGAAGGGTAGATAGTAGATGGGAGTGGGCAATTTTGTGCAGGTGGGGTGAGGAATGATTTGATCCTGTAAAGAGAGATGAGTTTTTTATTGATAGTTTTTATATTATGATTGATGTGCACATCATACCTGAGGTTATCAATTGTAACACCCAGAAGTTTAGTTTGGGTTTCTGGGGGGATGATGGTCCCATTATTAACTGTTATGATGAAGAGTGGTAGGGTGGTCCTGAGCATTGGGGAGAAGAGAAGTAGCTTAGTTTTGTTGGGGTTTAGGATTAGACGTTGGTTTGATAGCCATTTTTTCACTGAGTTGAAGGTGTTTTGGGTTAATGTGGAAAGATTTGCTGGGGAGGTGGCAGAACAAATCAAGGTGGAGTTGTATGCATATTGAATGCAGGTAGACTCCGGGATGACTGTGTGAAGGTCATTTATAAAGATGGAGAAGAGAAGGGGACCTAGTATTTAGCAATGGGGAACTCCTAGCTTGACGGGGAGGCACGAAGATAGCTTACCCTACCACAGGACTGCCTGTTGCCTGCCTTTTAGGTCATCAAACCATTGGAGCGGCTGATTGTTAAAGGTGAAGGCCTTTAAGGGTGTTCATTAGCATTTTGTGATTGACCATGTCAAAGGCCTTGGAAAGGTCTAGAAATAGTGCGGAGGTTAGTTTGTTATTGTTACTGTTGTGGTTTATAACATTAGTGAAAGAGAGGAGGGCTGAAGTAGTACTGTGATTTGGCCTAAAGCCATGCTGAGAGTTGGAAAGTAGTTTGTTCTGCATGAGCTGTATATGTACACACTTCTCCATAATTTTAGCTAGTGGTGACAAGATAACTATGGGCCTACAATTTGACAGTTCGGTGGAACTGCCCCCCCCCCCTTATGAAAAGGTATGACATGAGAGATTTTCCATATGGTGGGGATGGTAGTTTCTGATGTGGTTCGGTTGATTAAGATTGAGACGGGGTATGCAATTGCATCTGCAGCCTTTTGTAAGTAATGTGCAGGGAGGTGGTCAGCAGCCAGAGTGGTGGGTCTTAGTTTCTTAAGTTGGGCCTTGATGAGTTGAGTAGACATTGGTTGGAATCTAAAGGATGTATTGGTATTAGTATTGGCTGCATTTGGATTAGAACCAGTGGGAGTGAGTTGGCTGGCAAGAGACTGGACAGTTTCTTTGAAGAAAGTGTTAAAGGTGTTAGCAATATCTTCTGGGGATTTTTGTTTGATGAGGTGGTGGTTTGGCCTGTGTGGAGGAGTGTATTTATTCCTGCACAGAATTTCTGTGGTTTATTGTAGTGTACTTGTTGTAGGTGGTAGTAGTAGTAGTTCTTTTTATCTAAAGTTATGAATTTTTAGCTTCATTTCTTAGCTGTCTGAATCTAAGTTGGTCAGGTAGGGTTTTTGTTGTACGGTAGGTGGCTGACTCTTTATTCCAGAGTGTGATTTTGGATTTTGTATCTTTAGTAAGCCATTGACCTTGGTTCTAATAGTATGACTAGGGGCATGACAGTCGAGAGCAGCGAGGAATATGGCATTAAAGTATGTGACAGTTTCTTCTGGGGGGGGGGGGGGGGCTGACCAGTTACATGCCTTTAATTCATTCTTAGAACTTATTGAGATCAAAGTTTTTGTTGCTTCTTTTACTTCTATAGGTGGGTTGGTAGCAGAAGTTTACCTTAAGCTTGATTATGTATGTGAGATAGTGGTCACTTAGGTCATCGGGTAAGGTGCCTGATGCGTAGTGTTGTGGAGAGTTGTTGATGAGTACCCAATCCAGGGTACTATCTTTATTTTGAGATTTACCTGACCTAGTGGGTGAGGATATGGTTTGGGTAAACCCATGGAGGTTTACATGGTGGGTTGTTGGGGATTTAGAGGAACAATCAATGTTGAAATCCCCAAGAACCATGGTTTCTTGTGGAAGGTTATTAGCCAGCCAGCTTAAGAAATCTTCAAGGGTGTTGGTGTTCTTCCCTGGGGTGAATGTAGACACAGACAATGTTTATGCTTTTGTGGTTATTAATATGCAGCTTTGAGATAATAATTTTGGTGTTATTGAACTGGGGGGGGGGGTTGTTGGGTGTCCATGGTGACAGATAAGGTGGACTTGTAAAGTATTGCTACACCACCGCCCTTTCTGGAGGTACGATCCAGTCTGAGCATATTATACCCTGGTGGCAGAACTTCATTGTCCTTTGTGGCAGATTTTAGCCACGTTTCTGTGAGGCATAGTATATTGGGTGAATGCACAGCCAAGAGGGCATGCAGGTGCTGGATTTTGTTATTTATGCTCCTGATGTTTAGATGGCAGGTCAGCAAGGACTCTGGAGGTCTATTTGATGGTTCTATGTTGATAGAAGAGTTAGAGGGGGGAATAGGGTCAGCAGGTGGGGTTGGGCCAGGGTTTGGATGGATGTCGCCATCCACAGTGAGGTTATTTTTTAACCTAATTATGAGTTTCTAGAATCTGAATAAAGTACAATGATAGTACCTGGGTTTAGGACAAATGTATCTAGGTCTAACAGGGACATAGTTATTTGGGGTTGGCGAGTTGGGTACACGGGAAGGGGGAAGGTGAGCATTTTTGTGTATTAGAGATGGATTTGAGATGATAGAAGGGTTACCAATAACATTTTGGGTGTTGGCATAGTTATTTGACTGAGATCTGATGCTAGATTAAGAGAAAATAGCAGGAGGTGGGGACAAGTACTAGCAGGTGGGGGTAGTTAAGATTAGAGAACTGGCTGTTACTGATTGGTTTGTGTGTGGTTTTGTTTAAAAAATTTAGCAGCACTAGGGGCGGGTGAGATTTGGGGGCAGGGTGGGGCGCGAAGCGAGCCCAAGTGAAGCGAGGGGGAGCGGAGCGGGGTTTAACCAATTCTCAAGACGCCAGCAATCAGAGGTTACAGGGGGAGCGGAGCGGGTTTAACCAATTCTCAAGACGCCAGCAATCAGAGGTTACAGGGTAGGTGTACAGTTTATTTTCTGAAGTTATTTACTTTTAAGCACCTTTTTCTAGTTATAAAGCTGGCTAAAATTACTTTTAATGTTTTAAATTAGAATTTGCAGGAGGTTAGGCTGAAAGTTAGTCTCTAGGTTAAAAAACACTAGCGACTGAGGGTTTGCCTTAGTTAAAATTATTTACAGTAACTGAAGTTTGTAGGGGGGCTCAGAGGCTATTTCCAGTGCAGGACCCAGTTGCAGTACTTTTACAGTGCAATAAAATAAAAGTTAGGGTTTGTTAACCTTGTAATAGTTTCTTTTAGTTTTTAGAAGTAAAGGACTGGGAGGTTAGCGTTCTGCATGATTCACTGTTGGGTTTTTTAATTCTGTTGCTCTTAGGGAGCCTTTCTGGGAGCTGTATTCAGGGAAATAACCTGTAAGGATAGATTAGTAGATTATTAGTGGATACATTAGTACAGCAAGCAACAACCAGAATATTATGTACAGAGTTCCGAGATCTTGTTCTCAGTTAGCGACCTCATATAAGCCACATGACTACATTTCAGTAAACAAACATACTGTAAAACATTGCAACCCAGCCTTGATGTAGCAGAACAGAGTATTACATATGAGCAGACACAATTCTAGAATAGTTACAGGATGCACACTCCTAGATTAGCTACAAACAGTACGTCCCAAGTACAGCTAACAGAGAAAAACTGCTGCGTTTAGCTTTTCCTGGCTTCAGCTTACTATAGCTGCAACCTGAGTAGCCCTCGTTTCTAGTAGAATCAAATGAATACACTCAGGCACACTGTGAGGTGATAACAAATATAACAGCAGAGTACTATACAGTAATCTAATGCTGTGTTTCGTTTGCCAAAAACGGTCATATAATGCAATTCCAGTTATAATATTAGTAGTACATCAGATAGAAAAATACATAAATATTGTTTTTTTACATACCGCACGTTACAGCAGTAAGCTGGCTGGGTCCTGGAGGTTTGAAAATGGCGATTAACCAATTCTCAAGACACCAGCAATCAAAGGTTATAGGGTAGGTGTACAGTTTATTTTCTGAAGTTATTTACTTTTAAGCACCTTTTTCTAGTTATAAAGCTGGCTAAAATTAATTTTTAATGTTTTAAATTAGTATTTGCAGGAGGTTAGGCTGGAAGTTAGTCCCTAGGTTAGAAAACACTAGCGACTGAGGGTTTGCCTTAGCTAAAATTAGTTACAGTAATTGAAGTTTGTAGGGGGAGCTCAGAGGCTATTTCCAGTGCAGGACCCAGTCACAGTACTTTTACAGTGCAATAAAATAAAAGTTAGGGTTTGTTAACCTTGTAGTAGTTTCTTTTAGTTTTTAGAAGTAAAGGACTGGAAGGTCAGCATTCCACGTGATTCGCTGTTGGGTTTTTTAATTCTGTTGCTTTTAGAGAGCCTTTCTGCGAGCTGTAGTCAGGGGAATAACCATGCGTTACATAAGTAAGCTGGCTGGGTCATGGGGCACTGGAGGCTCTTACCTGTGCAAGAACGGTATCTGAGTTGCAAGCCCTTTTGATGAGACAGCACTGTCACATTTTCCACAGGGGATAGGGTTTCTTTGAGAAAATTAAGTTCCCAAACAGTGTCTACCAGTTTTTTAGGAGGCCTGTTATGCAAAACCCCTTTCAAGAATATTTTGACATGAGACTGCATTAAAATAGGAGGTTCCATGGGCAGACATTCTGAAACAGACGATAAATGAACCTTGAAAGAGGAAGAAAAAAAGTCATAGAATAGTAACTCCCATAACTATTGTAAAACCAGACAAATAGCCCTGAATGGGTGTTGGTTATATTGTTGGCACCAACTACAAAACCTTTTCCATTTATTAATATATTATTTTCTAGCAGCAGGCTTTCTAGCCTCCATTAGTAAATGCAGCAAATCCTCAAAAACACGTGCCTAAAAGGAATTAAGGCCCTATAATCCAGGCAGTAAACTGAAGATGATTGATGGGGTGTATCAAACACCCCTGGTCTTGTATGAGTGAGAAAGCCTGTGGTAATTGTCCCTGGCCACTTCTAAAGAAGGGAGAATCATGGTTGCTTGGGCTAGAAGCGAGTCACCACAATGATCTTGGGGGATTCCTTCTGAATCTTAAGATGTAGCCTGGATATTAGTGGAAAGGGTGGAAAGGCATACAAGAACATTCCTGTCCTAAGGAAAGAAAAGGCAGGCAGTGACACATACATCCTCCAAAGCTGACAGAACTGCAAGAATGAGTGAAGGTTCTGGAAATTCCTTCTTCAACAGTTTAGAGTATTTTGTGAAGGTCTGAGAAACCTCAGTGTTCTCACACTGAAAACAATGGTACATTCTGGAAATAGTCTCAGATAAAGACAAACACCCACATGGATAATCAGAAACAGAGCTCTCCTCTGAATATGAATCAGAAATCTGAGGAGAAAGCACAGATGTCTCTTCATTTTCCTTTCCAGACTCAAAATCCTGAATATCTTTAGGAAAAGAGGAATTCCTCTTTCTTTTACCAGAAAGAAGGATCAATAGACTGAATTAAATCCTAAGCCAGACCCAATAAACTACTCTTGTCTAAGGAAAATTGAGGAAGAGTAGATGGATATTTAGTTTTATGTTTCTTTTTGACAAATGAGACCAACAGTGTTATTAACAGCAGCAGCAGCAGCTTTGCCAGGGCTGGGCACAGGGTTGCCAGATTTCCAGCCCCCCGGGTAGGGACAAAAAAAAAAAAAAACAGTAGGTCTCTCACGGCAAGTGAAGACCCAAAAAAAAAACCAGTTCCACATTAAAGAACAGTAACTCTGCACTAAACACGGAGCTTCTCGTGTTTAAAGCATTGCAGTTCTGCATTCAACACAAGTAGCTCTGTGTTTAGCTATTTTTGATTGGCCCGTATACCAGCATATGGGCCAATCAAAAATCGCTAAACATGGAGCTTCTCGTGTTTAATGCGGAACACAAGAAGCTCCGTGTTTAGCAATTTTTGATTGGCCCATATGCCAGGTATACGGGCCAATCAAAAAAAAAAAACAACAACAAACAAAGCGGAGGCTGGCCGGGATTTAAACCGGCAGGGCGGGACTCGGGATCAGGCTGCTGATCTCGGGACAGTCCCGCCCAAATAGGGACGTCTGGCAACCCTGGCTGGGCACAACATTCTAACAAAACAGGGAAGCCTTCCCTGTTCCCTCTTCCAGGACCAACAAGAGTGCCTCTTTGTGGGGACCCCTACAACCACAGAGGACATGGCTAACCCCTGTTCCATAATGGCTGTAGGTGCTACACCAAAAGGATCTGGGGTAAAAGATGAGTGGTCTATGGCACATCTAATGGCCAAAGCAAAGTTACCCACCTGGAGCAGAGGCAAACTGGTAGCTTGATGTGTATTCAAATGCTGCCTGCTTAACTTCTTTTTGTGGATGGAGGAAGGACCAACCTTGGGACCAGAAGTCTGTTCCATGGTCAAGCCAAAAACAGTGTCTCTTTCCCAGGGAAATCAAGCAAAAGACAATAAAATGTAAAAATCTTTAAAAGTCACTTTTTTCACACAAAAACACAGTAAAAAGGCACTTTCAAACAGTTTGCTAGCCCCAAAAAGTAAAATAAGCACAATTTCTTTCTCCACAGAAAAATGTTTTTCAATTGCTTTAAACAACTTTAAAACTGACAGGAAATAAGTGTGGCCTCATTTAAAAGTACAATACAGCCTCATAACAGTCCATTAAAACACAATCTCCTAGGTTAAAAAATAATTTTCCTGAACAGGAAAATATTATTGAACAAACAACTTTTGCACTACAGTATCCATGGCCATTGTAAGTGATCTTAGACAGCACCACAGTGATGTGGTACATGAACAAACAGGGGTACCAGATGTTAGCCCTTGTGAAGGCTGGCTGTGATACCTTAACATTAGAAATTTCATCACAGTTTAACCCTCCAAGAGGAAAACTACAGTATCCATGGCCATTGTAAGTGATCTTAGACAGCACCACAGTGATGTGGTACATGAACAAACAGGGGTACCAGATGTTAGCCCTTGTGAAGGCTGGCTGTGATACCTTAGCATTAGAAATTTCATCACAGTTTAACCCTCTAAGAGGAAATGTACAAATAAGCACAATTTCTTTCTCCACAGAAAAATGTTTTTCAATTGCTTTAAACAACTTTAAAACTGACAGGAAATAAGTGTGGCCTCATTTAAAAGTACAATACAGCCTCATAACAGTCCATTAAAACACAATCTCCTAGGTTAAAAAATAATTTTCCTGAACAGGAAAATATTATTGAACAAACAACTTTTTAAAATGGAAGTTTCTTCCCTAAAGGGAACTTAGCCCAGCCAAGGAACAGCATAAGCCGATCATTAACCCTTGAAAGCCTTAGAGCAACATACTTCAGAGGCAATAAATCTCTGAAGGGCTTCCACAAAGTTTTCCTCTTGGAGGGTTAAACTGTGATGAAATTTCTAATGCTAAGGTATCACAGCCAGCCTTCACAAGGGCTAACATCTGGTACCCCTGTTTGTTCATGTACCACATCACTGTGGTGCTGTCTAAGATCACTTACAATGGCCATGGATACTGTAGATGACGCAGAGAAATAAGAGCATGAATAACAGCTAACAACGGTTTGACCACGATGTGCTTTGACCTCTCACTTTTGTTTCAAAGACGTTGCACTTTTATTCCTCCAAGGCCACATATTTTCATGCAAAATCCAATACATTTCTTGCTACAGATTGTGCAGGGGTAGTCAGAGAAAAGAGGGGACCTGGAATCAAGGATATCTGGTCTCTCCACCCAACCAACTCTCTTTTCACAAAGCCCAACAATGGAATCTGAAATGTCAGGGAGTGAAGAGGGTTGGGCCATACTGTTTTTAGGAACCACTGAATTTTTCTCGTATGTAATCCGGGAAAAGGAATCATGATAATCATAGAAGCCACAAACCCTAGTATCCTGAAGTATTTTCTTGCAAAACCTTGAGGGGTACAGGACTGACATTATGGTTAAGGTCTTTACCTCACATATACAAGGCACAACATTGGTTTCTAACCTCTGGTTATTGGCTAAGCTTAGTAATAGTCTGTGGACTGAACTATGAATGGAGAAGCACAGGAACAATTTCAGACACAGATACACTTTTTCCTGAGGAAGCAATGGCTTTTTACAAGGAGGAATTCAGAAAGCACCCTAGGAATCTATGCTGTGAGAAAGAATCAAGGGTGATTTTTGAATGCTGTCAGGAATCCTAGATTGATAAGGAGGTTTATAACCCATGTAAGGGACTCCAGACATTTTGAGAAAAAAACAACAAAGATGTATAAGAAGGGGGGATAGTGGGTGGGTAGAACTAATGCAGCAGTTGAGAATTTAAACACCTATTACTGTAGGTAATTGCAACTTATACAATTGAAATGTGTTCATTTGTTCATTGTTCTGACTACAGCAGTAGCCTTTGGGTGGATTACCTCAACGTATCCAACTTGATAGGAGGAAGAGGAAAGATAATGGTCCCAGAGCCCGTGAAGCATGGTCCTAGCAAAGCCAGCTCTGGACCTGGAAAAGAAATCCAGCTTGTAGTGCTTTGTAAACATATGGATGGAATACTTATAGAATCCACCCCTTTTCAATATGCCATTGAAGATGCTAAGGTTCTACTAGAATGTGCCTTAACACTGGTTAGTATAGATTTTCAATGGCATGAATAACAAAAAAACAGTTGCAGAAGACAACTACCAGGAAATAGTCTGTTTAGACATGTTGACTTTTCTTAAGTCACAGAATAAGAAACAAAGAGTTGGTTAGTTTCCTAAAGAATGTAGTTCTGTCAAGATAGTACACATATTGCCTATGCACATTCAGAGTGTACAGAAACTTTTCTTCCTTGATTTTTGCTTCTGAATAGAAAACAAGGAGACTGATGGCTTGATTCAATGTGAACTCTGAGACATCCTTGGGCATAAAAGACAGATGCATCAGAGCAATAAGATAAGCAGTTGTCTTGGTAGTGAACATTAAATCAGGCTGACAGACAGGTTCAAAGAATGAAATAGCAAGTTTTTGTAACAAAAAGTTATGATCCCAAGGAGGAGGATCTTGCTTACAAGGAGGAGTCATGGATAGACACACAGAAATGGCATCAACATGTACCTTTACAGAGCCATGAGATAGGCCAGAAGATAGTAACTCAGACAAATACTTAAGCTCCAGTGGTACAAAATCCTTGATGGATCCCTGGTTATGGGCTAGGCGCCAACTAGAAAATCTCTTCTACTGGCCAATATATGATTTTCAATTAGCAGGCTGTCTTGCCTCCTTCAGTACCTGCTGTACATCCTCATGAAAAAGGTGCCTAAAAGTTATCAAAACTAAATCATCAAGGCAGTCATTTGCAGTTGTTTGATATCGGAGTGTACCAAACTCCCTTTGTCCTGCGTGAGTAGATCCATTCTCTCAGGGAGGTTGTGGTAATTGCCCTTGGCCAATTCAATAAGAAGGGAGAAAAAGAAGTTATGTCTTACCATAAGTTCCATCTGTATTGTCGATCTTCACTTATCCTTGACTGCGGTTTTGGTTCCGTATATCGGAACCGACTCGGCCGTTATTCCAGTTTGCACCCTACAAAACTCTCAAGCTAAGTTTTACCCATAATGCTCCTTTAGGGATTACCTCAGATTGAGTTTGCATAAAATAGTGACAGACAGGAAGTAACAGACCACAGACCATATCTGTATGTCTAAAAAGGGAAAGCCAATCTTTTGAGAAAGATCTGTACCACCAAGAAACCAAAGGGCAGGGAGAAGGAGGATGGGGATGTCAAGGATAAGAGAAGACATAACTTCTTTAGCTGATGTTGTCAATCTTCACTTTATCCTTAACTGTGGGACAGAGTCCCCAGCTACCTGAATCCTGGGAGGTCTCACGGGAGAATATTCCTGAGCACCATCAAGCCAAATGATGCTTGTCCCCTAGAGACTAGGTCCAGCTTGTAATGAGTAACAAAGGTATGAGGAGATGCCCAGGTAGCCGCTGCACAAACATCGTCAATAGAAGCTCTGGAATGAAAGATTGCAGAAGCGGCTACTGACCTTGTTGAATGTGCTTTAACAGGTCCCAGTAGTTGCAATTTCTTTTTGTTATTAACAAAAGTAACAGGTTTTCCCATAGTAGCAGAAGAGAAAGAAACAAACAACTGGTCTGATTTCCTTTGTTCTGTGAAGGTAAAAATGCAAGTGTCTATGCACATCTAGTAAATGTAAACAATATTCACCCATGTTTGAAAAGCTGGGGTAGAAAACTGGAAGCTGAACAGTCTGCTTGATATTGGTTTCAGACGCTATCTTTGGTAGAAAAGAAGAATTTGTTTGCAAGAAAACCCTGTCTTTATGGAAAGTAAGGTATGCAGATTTGCAAGATAAAGCTTGTAGAAGTAATAGCTAACAGAAAAAGAAGTTATGTACTCACCATAATGTTCCATGTATGTTGTCCAACTCTCTTTCTTTCTTCTAGTGTGGGTTTGGATCCTACTCGGCCTTATACACAAGCTCGAGGTCTTCCACTAGCTCGTAGCTAAAACCCTATCCCATCATACACTAGGAGAGCTCTCCAGATCTTATTTGCAGCAATATATATATATATATATATATATATAGAGAGAGAGAGAGAGAGTGAGAGAGCGTGAGAGAGAGAACACTAAATAAGAGTCGTTTAAAGCCTTATAGAGCAATGAAGAAGGTTAGACATCAGTAATAGCCAATTGTATCAACTCGGTCTTCCAGGAGCAGGGGGAAGGAGGGTTGGATGTAAGAATGAAGGTGAGATGGACAACACACATGGAACATTATGGTGAGTGCATAATTTCTTTATGTGATGTTGCCCTATCTTGCCTTCATTCTTAATAGGTTGGGACAGCATCCCTGACACCATCTTTCTTAGGTGGCTCAAAGGAGAATGTTCTTCAGAACTGTGGAACTAAAGGAGACCCTGTTCCTGGAGGCCAAATCGACTTTGTAATGAGTGATAAAGGTATGTGGCCTTGCCCATGTTGCTACAGCACAAATGGTATCAATAGGCAGTCTAGTTGGAAAGGTGGAAGAGGTTGCAATGGCTCTTGTAAACTGACCTTTTACTCTGTTGGAGAAATCTTTATTTTGAGATTTGTAAATGAAAGTTATACAGTCCGAGAGCCATTTTGAAAGCATCACTTTAGAGACTGGAGCACCTTTCTTTATATCTGAGAAGGATATAAATAGTTGCTCTGATTTTCTGAAGTCCTTTGTTCTATGTAAGCAGAAGTGTAATTGTCTATGTACATCCAGCTGGTGTAACATACATTCAGCCTTATTCCCATAGTTAGGGAAAAATACAGGTAGTTCTATGGTTTGGTGCAAATTAGCTTCTGAAAATACTTCGGGTAAAAAGGAGGGGTTTGTTCGTAAGGATACTCTGTCTCTGTGGAAAAGCATGAAGGGGGGCTTTATTGACAAGGCTTGCAGTTCTGATACCCTTCTAGCAGAAGTAATAGCTATCAAAAGAACAGTTTTCCAAGTCAAAAATTTGAGATTGCAGGATGATGCTGGCTCAAAACGAGGAAAAAATCAAACGAGATAAGACAAAGTTCAAGTTCCATGTGTTGGAGGGTCTTTAAAAGGTGGTCAATAAAAAAGTGCCTTTAAGAAAGGCTTTGCACAGTCTGTAAGACATAACATTGAGGCCTGCTTCGTCTAAATGGAAACTGGATATCGCTGCTAACTGAACTCTAATAGTAGCTGAGGCTGCGCCTTCATTGAATAGCTTATCAAGAACTCTAGGATGTTACCTACTAGTGCAGAAAAGGTTTCAAGATGATTATGAGAAGCCCATAAAGAGAATCTCTTCCATTTGCTTCTATATATCTTTCTCATTGAAACCTTATAAGAAGAAATTAGGATATATTTTACTGATTCAGAAAGGTTAGGGAGCCTGTCTGTGGTTGGAATCGGTGCAGCCAAGCTGTGAAATTAAGAGTCTGAAGGGAGGGATGGAGCATTCCTGACACATGAGTTAGAAGGTCCAGAACTGGGTCCAGAATCCAAGGCTCTCTCCTGAAGATGAAGCCACAGAAAAGGGAACCAGATTTAACAAAGTCAGTATGGGGCGATGAGTATCAAGTCCCTTCCCAAGCAATTGGTTTTCTGAAGAACTTTAGGTATCAATGGAAAGGGAAGAAAAGTGTACAGGAGACCCAGAGGTCAATTGTGTACAAGTGCATCCCTTGGTGACTCTCCCAGAGGGGGGAATCAGGGCAAAGTAGCTGCTGCATTTGGCATTCGTGGATGTGGCAAAAAGGTTGCAGCAAGGCTGGCCTCATTTGCAGAAAATCTTTTCCGCCATCTCTTGTTTTAGGGACCACTCGTGACTGCACATCTCTCACTGCAAGAAATCTGAACAAAGCCGGAAAGAATCTGGGGACAAAGCCCCAAAAATAGGGACAGGATTTAAATATTGCTTCCATAAACATGGACAGTTGCTAGAATAACAGGTTTTGTATAATTATGTATTTCCTGCAGGATATAAAGTCTGAATCTCAAATGGCTGTCATTATTTAGTATTATTTAGTATCTTCATCTTCAATGATTTGCCAGAAAACCACAAATTTTATGAGGAACAGACCAAAAATATGAGGCAAAAATCTGGGCATTTTGCGAAAATCTGTACAGTTGAGAAGTATGCTCATGAGGCATTAGGATCGCCCTGCTGAGTTTGTCTGCAATCACACTGGATTTCCCTGGGATGTGCATTGCTATCAGAAAGCGTTGGGAGGAGGTTGCCCAGTGCCGTACTCTCAGGGCCTCTCAACAAAGGGGTTAAGATCTGGTTCATCCTTGTTTGTTTATGTACCATACAACTGACATGTTGTCTGTCTGTACTGCAATAGTTCCTAGTGGAAGAGAGACCTGGAATGCTTGCAACGCTAAAAGCACCATTCTCATCTCTAGGACATTGATGTGCAAATGGGCCTTTTGATCCTGCCAAGTGCCTTGGACTGTCTTTCCCAGATAATGCCCCCCCCCCTCCATCTGAGAAGTGTCCGTGGGCACTGTGGTTAGAGGTCGGGGAAGTACAAAAGGTTGACCTATCATTACATGAGTGGAGTAAAGCCACCAACGAAGGTCTTTTTTACAAGACTCCTTTATTAATATTTTGTGGGACATGGGCAATTCTTGCTTCGACCACTGAGTGGACAGTAGCCACTGGAGAATTCTCATGTGTAGATGTGCTAACAGGTTCAAGGTTATTGCTGCTGCCATGGTCCCCAGGACTTTCAGAACTGTCCTTGCTTGTGCTTTTTTCTTGGAAAGAAGACATAAGATCTGATGTTGTAGAACTTGTACTCTTTCTGGAGGAAGTTTGGCCATCATCTTTGCTGTATCTAATTCTGCTTCTATAAAAACGATATGCTGAGATGGCAGCAAGGCAGATTTTTTTTTGTAGTTTATTGTGATTCCTAGGTTAGAGCAGAGCTGCAAGGTGGTGTCTTTCTTTTTGTTAGAAGATACTCGGTGGTGGTGGTGGTTAGGAGTCAGTCGTCTAAGTATGGAAACACTCAGAATCCTAGGCGTCTCAAGTGAGCTGCAACTACTGCCATACACTTGGTGAACACTCTGGGGGCTGTAGTGAGGCCAAAGGGCAGAGCTTGAAACTGGTAATGGCTGTCTCCCCACCGAAAGTGTAGGTGTCTCCTGGATTGCCTGTCCATTTTTATGTGGTATTCCGCATCCTGGAGGTCTATCAAGCACATCCAATCATCTTGCCCCAGAAAAGGGAGAATTGACTGCAGTGTTACCATCTGGAACTTGGATATTTTTACAGACTTGTTTAAGTTGCTGAGATACAGAATTGGTCTCCAGTCCCGTTTTCTTTGGAACTATAAAGAATCTTGAGTAAGTTCCGTACTCTGTTTAGTCTATGGGGACTGTTTGGATGACTCTTTTGTCCAGCAACTTTTAAATTTCTAGAGCTGCTTGTTCCCTTTGACTGGGTGGAATGTCTGGGATGTTTTCTATGTTTGGGAAGGGAAAGGAAAAGGGAATGGAGTAACCTCTGGATATGATGTTTTGTACCCAGTTGTCTTTTGTTATTGATAGCCAGGCTTTTGGTCACAAAAATAAGCATTCCCTGACTATCTCCAGAGATGGGCAGGCGGGCCTCCCTCCAGGAGCACTGAAAGGGCTTACCAAAGAAGGATTCCTGGTCGCCCTGATTCTGCCAACCCTCTCTGTTGTATTGTTGGCACCTTCTATTACCACTTCCTCCTCTGCCCCTGGGGGAAGAATCAGCATGTGTGTCCTGGAAAGCTCTCTGGGATTTTCAAAACCATATTTTCTCACTACCATTCTGACCTTTGGGGTAAGGTCTGGTGGGTAGGGAAAATGGACTCCTACAGCAGACAGTGTTACCTTCTTGTTCACACATGGTTAGTGTGTCCTTGACTTTAGGCCTAAACACGGACTAGTCATCAAACGGAGCAGTCACAAAGGAATATTTAAAGGGCTATGTAAAGTCACACAAGTGCATCCAGGAATGTCTCCTTAGGGAAATTCTTGAGCCTGCTGCTTTGCTCGCTTCATCCGCTACATAAGAGATCAGTCTCATGGAGGAGTTGACCACTGAACCTAAGGTAGAGAGCAAATGGAAACTTTCTCTGGCACCTCTTCAGCTACTGAACCTTGGAGGGTATCTCCTAGCTCTTTCAGAAGCTCTCTCTGTAATCTGGTAAAATGAGTCAGGTAATTCAGTGACCTAAGAGCAAATGTTGCTGAAGAGAAAATGTGTTTTCCAGATCTGTCCATCGTGCGAGACTCCTTGTTCGGTGGCTGGATAGAAGAAGACGTCTCTGAGAGTTCCTTCTTGGTGGCTGCTACCATGACCTTAGCATCTACTGGGACTCCCTTGGTTAGGAAATTCTTGTCCATAGGAGATGTAATGAATTTATTTGGCCTCTGAGGAACCGGTTCCATAGAATCAGGAGACTTCCACGCCTTTCGAGAAACTAAATCCATAAGTTCGTCAAAAGGTGGCGATACCCAAGTAGAGGAAGGGCGAGATCCAAAGAGGTTGGTGGACTTCCAGCTGACTCATTGTTTAAGTATTTCCAAGAGGTCTCCAAAGGAGATATCATCAGGAAGTGACCATGGGGACCTTTCGGCTTCATCAAGGTCTGCATCCAAAGTGACAGACTCCTCTGGGGAGTCTAAATGCTTCCTCTTGCATAACCTCTTCTGAAGGACCTCTTTGGAAGGGTACTCTGAAGAGGTTTTGGAAGAGATGGGGTACCAAGTGGGGCATCCTGAGGCTTAGGATCTCCGCATCCCTGTGGATGCATGGGTATACAGACAGACACCGGTGCATTTGAGCGAAGAATGTCCAGACTTGAAAGCAGAGCTACCTGTGAAGACAGCACTTTCCTCACCACCTCGAAGGTCCCCCACTCTTGATCCAAGGAAACTCCAGGCTCAGAAGAATCAGAGGGAATCCCTGGAACCAAGGTGGTGGGACGGCTCCAAGACTGAGGTAGAAGATGAGTTCACCCGAGCTGATGCCTCAAGAGGCAAGTTCAGATCCTCTGACTGTCTAAGCTGACTACCCTCCCGGAACCAACTGTAGAGCGTCAGCTCCAAGACTCCTCAAGTTCCAGTGGAACCGAGGACATCAGAGCAGTGTTCGGATCCGAAGATCCTGTGATAGGTCTCAGCTCTGATGGGTCCACTAAGATCAGCTCCAGACATTCCGGCTCTGAGGTCAGATCGAAGGAGGAATTGATGCAGAAGCGGAGGATTTGTTTGGATCCGAAGCCCTCAGGGTTGGATCTGATAACAGTCTGGCAAGTGCTGGTGTCCATAACAGTCTCCGCACCACACAACCCAAGTCGTTGTCAGACAGGCTCCTGGAAGATTGAGTCGAAGGGGCAGGAGATTTGGAGGGCTGGAGCAATGGTGACCTGAGAGTGGAGGATACCGGTTCCAATTCAGGGGACCGGCTCACAAATGAAACTCCACCGGCACCGACACTGATGGAGCTGATGTAGTAGGACTCTTGAATCCGGCAGTCTTCGGTTACGGAGAGGAAACTTTGAGCATCTTTTTGGATGGCTCCGACAGAGTAATGGAGGATAAAGACCTCTTCCCCGACTTAACCGACTTTGAGGAAGGTGACTGGTCAGATTTAGAAGAACTCGGATCTTCTTGGATTGCTTCAGAGAAGGGGGTTTTCAAAAGGCCTCTCAAAATCAGCTTGTTCTTTCTTTCCAAAAAACCCCTGTGACTAAAGGAATGGCAAATCGCACAGGACTCTTAGAGATGGTATGCCTGTCAGTAATGGACATTTTTTGTCCACGCTCCTCACATTTTTTAAACCTGGAGGATTTAGAATCCTTAGAAGATATTGTAAGCATCAATCAGTGACAATAAAGGAAACAATCAAATTATGTGTGCGTGTGTGTGTGTGTGTGTGTGTGTGTGTGTGTGTGTGTGTGTATATATATATATATATATATATATATATATATATATATATATATATATATGGGTCTACTTCACATGGTCGACAGTTCATTTGACCGACTTTTATTTGGTTGACAATTCATTTGATCGACAAGCAGTTTTATCTGGGGGGCTTCGCCCGCCACACCCCCCCTAACTATATATATCAACTCCAGGGTCACACAACATTGGGGAGGGGGGCAAATCTGCCTGTCGACCATATGAATTGTCGACCAAATAAATGTAGATCAAATGAACTGTCGACCATGTGAAGGGGACCCATATATATATATATATATATATATATATTTTTTTTTTTTTAACAACAATACAGCAATATCAGCAATAGCAATAACAAAAGCTAACCTACAAAGGTTGTAATAGAAAGGAAAGGGATGTCAGAGCCCTCTAACTTAAACTGACTATGCCCTGAGAAGTGAGAAAGGGAAGGGGGAAAGCCCTCTAACTTAAACGGGCTAAGGCAGTTCTCTAAGTGAAACAAATCAACCTGAAAATAACAATAAGGGGAAAAAGAAAGCCCTCTATTTAAAAACGGGCTTGCCTGAATTTAAGTTTAAAGCCAGGATAGGGGGAGAAAGGCCTAATGGAGAAAATGATGGCCAACAGCAGTTAAAACACAAAAACAGAGGAAAACACCAACAATTTGCTTAAGTAATGATTAAGCAGAAAAAAACACAAATAGAACAAGTAAACAATTTCTCTAAAATATGCAAAAAAAAAGTCTACTTAGCCAGAGCCAGTAGGAAGAGCACCCGATCTTGATTAGTGGCAAACAAGATCTGGGGAGCTCTCCTAGTGCATGATGGGATAGGGTTTTAGCCACTTGCAAGTGGAAGAATTTGCGCTTGTGTATAAGGCCGAGTCAGATCCGAGGATTGGATCTGAACCCAACCTAGTAAGAATGAAGGCGAGATAGGACAAAATCACATATAATGTCTTCAGGATAAAAACTTCAGATCGCAAGTTTCAGAAGGTTCAAAAGGGAAACTAATTACAGACTGAAGTACCAGATTCAAGTCCCAAGGTGCAGAAACGTCTTTGTATGGGGGTCTGAGCATCGAACTTCCTTTTAGAAAAGCCTTACAAAGTTTGTGGGACATAAACATTGTGTCATTCAAACCATTATGAAAATCTGAGATTGCAGCTAGAAGCACTTGTATGCTTGAGGCAGACGCTCCTACTTCAAAAATCAATGTTAAAAACAGCAGGACCTTATCAATTGGTGCTGAAAATGGATCAAGATTAGTCTATGAAGCCCATTTTGAAAATTTTTGCCACTTGCTGAAATACAACCTTCTAGTTGAAGGTTTGTGGGAGGCTAGAACAATTCTTTGAACTGAGGAAGTGAGAGTAGAATGCTTGGCAATCACTGGAACTGGAGAAGCCACATTGTGAGCTTGAGATTTTGAAGATTCAGTGAACTAGTCCATCTGGATGGGGCAAAAGTTCTGGATCTGAGTACATTGTCAAAGGTTTCTTTATTAGATGAAGTCAAAGAAAGCGAAATCACACCTGATGAGGCCAGAAAGGGACAATGAGAATTATTTTGTTCTATACCCTGTTGGATTTCTTTAGAAACTCAGACATGACAGGAATTGGGGGAAAGACATATAATAGACCGGGAGGCCAATCGTGAAGGACAGCATTTCTCGGTGCCTCCCCCAGAGGGGAAATTAGGGAAAAGTAGCTGCTGCACTTATTGTTCAGCGGGGATGCAAGGAGATCGCAGCAAAGCTGGCCACAGTGGTGGAATATCTTTTCTGCCACCAATGGATTGGGAGACCACTCATGAGGCATTAGAATGGTCCTGCTCAATTTGTCCGCAATCACGTTGGAGCTCCTCGAAATATGCTTTGCAATTAGAAAGTGGTTGGATGAAATTGCCCATTGCCATACTCTGAGTGCTTCTCGACAAAGAGGGTAAGATCTGGTCCCCCCCTTGCTTGCTGATTTATCAGACTACTGACATGATGTCTGTTGGAATCGCAATCTTTCCCAGGGGGAGGGTTTCTTGGAATGCCTGCAACGCTAAGAG
Organism: Protopterus annectens; assembly: GCF_019279795.1. Taxonomy (NCBI): domain Eukaryota; kingdom Metazoa; phylum Chordata; order Ceratodontiformes; family Protopteridae; genus Protopterus; species Protopterus annectens. The sequence continues at coordinate 750,774,788 of NC_056750.1, forward strand.
CATTGCCCGCATTTCTAGAACACTGATGTGCAAATTGGCCTCTAGCTGGGACCATGTGCCTTGGACTGTCTTTCCCAGACAATGCCCCGCCCACCTTATCTCAGACACTCCCGTGGTCACTATGACTTGTTGTTGAAGAGGAACAAAGGGTCTGTCCAAAAAATTTCATTGGAGTGACGCCACCAACTCAAGTCTCTCTTGCACAAGCTGGTGATTAATACCAGATGGGACACTGGCTGATTCAGTAATAACCACTGGAATGCCAAGAGCCACTGAAGAATCCGCAAGTGATATCTCGCAAGGGGAACTAGAGTGACAGAGGCTGACATTGATCCTAGAGTTTGCAGCAACAGCCTTGCAGTCACCTTTTTACTTTGAATAATCTGACTGACTTGCAATCTTATTTTCTGAAGTATTTCTGCAGGAAAAGACACGATGCCAGTGTTTGTGTTTAGCATCACTCCTATGAATTCTAATTGCTGTGTTGGCTCTAGATGAGATTTTTCATAGTTTATAGTGATCCCACTGAGGAACAAGTTTGAAGAACCTAGTTTCTTGCCAGTAAGAGTAAATGCCCCATGAGAGCGGTGAGAAGCCAGTCAGCTAGGTATGGAAACACACAGAATCCTTGCAGTCTGAAGTGGGCTGCTACCACTGCCATGGATTTGGTGGACATCCTGGGGGCTGTGGTGAGACCAAATGGCAGGCCTCTGAATTTATTTTATTTTATTTATTTAATTTATTTAACATTTGTTGACCGGGAATGTCCGACTAGGTTCCACAGAGCCTGTTTTCAGCGGAGGCCCGGGGATAAATGCTCCAGATGCATGTCTTTGGAATGTGGGAGGAAACCGGAGTACCCGGAGGAAACCCACGCGAACACAGGGAGAACATGCAAACTCCACACAGAAGGCACCCCAGCCGAGAATCGAACCAGAAAACCTCTTGCTGTGAGGCGACAATGTTAACCACTGCACCACTGTGCCGCCCGAATTGATAATGACGTGCTCCCAGCAGGAAATGCAGGAATCTTCTGCATTGCTTGTCCATTTTAATGTGATAACACGCATCCTGAACATCTACTGAGCACATCTAATCATCTTTTCCAAAGAATGGAAGTATAGAATGAACCGTGATCATCTGGAATTTGGTTTGCTAAACTGATTTGTTCAACTGGCTGAGATCCAAAATTGGTCTCCAGTCCCTTGTTTTCTTTGGTACTAAAAGTAATCTTGACTAAATTCTGGATCCTATCTGGTCTGGTGGGACTGCTTGGATGACTCTTGTCAAGCAGTTTTTTGAATTTCTAAGACTGCTACATCCCTGTGACTGGGTGGAAAGTCTGGGATTCTCTTCAGTTTTCTGGGTTTTTCTGAGAAATAGATACTGTGACCTCTGGTTATAATCCTTTGCACCCAATTGTCCGTTGTTATCCTCAGCCAGGCAGGTAGGTGCAGGGATAATCGTCCCCTGACTGCCTCCAGAGGATGGCAATTGAGCCTTCATTCAGGAGTGCTGATAAGAGTCACCAGGGAAAGAATCCTCGGAACCCTGATTTTGCAGGCCACCTCTGCCTCATGCATGGTGTCTTCCATTGTTACTAGCTCCTCTACCCCAGGGAAAGTCATTGCCATGTGAGTCATGGAAAGGTCCTTGTGACTTCTTGAACCCTAGCTTCCCACTTCTCTGGTTCCTGGAGTAAGACCGTTGAAGAATGGAAAAGTGTACGTCTACAGCAGAAAGAGTCTCTCCAGCTTTCTCACATCTGGCAAGGGTGTCTTTAACTTTGGGGCCAAAAAGGGATTTTCTGTCAAATGGAGCATTGATGAAAGAAGACTTAAATGGTTCGGCGAATTCACATAAGTGCTTCCAGGCATGTCTCCTAATGGCTACGCCTGAACCTGCTGTCCTCATTATCCCTTCGGCTGTCTGAGTAATAAGCCTCATGGATGAAATGCAAACAGAATCTGGGCTTGCCAGCTGAGAAGTTATCTTTTCTTTAACTCCTTCAGCTACTGCTCCTGTCAGAGTATCTGATAGTTCTTTTATCAGATCTCATTGAAGTCTCGTGAAATGTGCCATGTAATTCAAGGACCTTAATGCGAAGGTCGAGGAAGCATATATACATGCTTTCTGAATCTATCCATCATCTTTGACTCTTTATTAGGATGATGGATAGTAGGACTTTCATCAGCAAGTTCCTTTTTGGTGGCTGCCACTACCTCCATAACATCTACTAGTATGTCTTTCATCCAATGCTGCTGATCCTGAGGAGCTGACAAATTACGGTCTGGTCTCTTTGGGACTGGCTCGATAGAATCAGGTATCTTCCAAACCCACTGTGCAATCAATTTAATCAGATTGTCAGCGGGCAGAGAGATCCAGGAGGTATAGGGTTAGGCACAGAAAGCCTTTAGGTATGTTGATTCCTCTGAGGAAGGCTGAAGAGAAGTCTAGGCACCCCTCTGTTTCAGAATCTCTAGAATGTCTCCAAAGGAGACATCTTCCAGGGGTAACTTTGGTGAACCTTCCCCTTCATCGAAATCGGTATCTTCAGTGAAAGACTCTTCAGGGTAGTCTAAGTGCTTTCTCTTGCACTTCCTCTTCAGGGGTACCTCTTTGGTAGGATGGGCCGGAGAGGTTCCTGAAGAGGACATGACCACTATAGTTGGATCCTGAGGCTTCTATGCCTGCTGTCCCAGGATAGAGGCTGGAGAAAGCTCTGGGCAAGGGGAAGGACAGGGCTGTTGGTCTGACAAAAGTGGTGTTGACTGTATGCCCGCAGTGGACAAGACCCTCTCCATGGCCTGGAAAGCAGCTGCCCCCTCCCATAGAGCAATGGGAGCCCAGAACTGAAATGGACTCCTTCAAAACCATGATCCCATCCTGCACCAAGGAAGCCACCTCCAAAGCTAAAGCAGGTGACGAGCTAACATGTGCCAACGCTCCTAGAGGCATGGACGGCTCCAACAACACCAGAGTGGGACCATGTCCCCCTGGAACCGGCAAGAAAGCTGTGACCCCAGGAGGTCCTGGTTCTGACAGAACCAAAGAGTTCAAGGCAGTTTTCGGCACTGGAGAAGTAGCTCTGACCAACAGTCAAAACCGGGACTGTCGGCACCAGGAACTGTGAAGGCTCAGTTGGAGTCAGAGGAGGAACAATCACTGCAGTCAACATAGGCAAGATTCTAGTACCAATTAGACTAAGAACTGTAGAAGTGGACAATCCCCTCACTGCCAAGAGCTGGTCCACCAGCTCAAAATATCAGATTTCATGAGGCTCTTGGTGGAACAGACTGAAGAGGCCAACAAAGATCTGGGTTTCTCCAAGAAGGGGCTTGGAGGTCGGTGTGTGAAAGGGTTTAGTGAGGGGGAATACTTAGTATGTGACTTATCTCTAAAGAAGAATTCCTTTGATTTCGAAGATGTCTGCCCTGAAACAGTAGTAGATCCTAAAGCAGTTGGTGCAGAGACAGGCACTGACAGCACCAAAGGTGAAGTCTTTTCCCCTGTCGGTTCCAATGAAACTTCAGGGACCGAGGAAGTCTTAATCATTTTTGATAATGGTGCCAAAGATACTGTCGGCACCAAGCTGCTCCTCTTCTTTGAATATCCATGTTTACATGAGGAAGAAGATGAAGATGTGGAGATAATGTCTGGTTTTCATTTTGGATAATGAGATATGGCCTCATTCAAAGAAGATTTAATAAGACCTTTGAGAATGAGCTTGTTTTTTCTCTCAATAAGGGCCCAGTGACTGAAGCCATGACAAATACAGCAACAGTGGTCCCTCTCCATAAAGGTGGTGCCTCAACGGATCCTGGAAACTAACGCCCCATAAGCCTGACTAGCTTGGTCTGCAAAGCTATGGAAAGGATCATCATGGACCTTATAAATAAAGATATTGGGGACCTACAAACACTGGATCCTACCCAGTTCGGCTTTGTTAAGGGCAGATCCTGCCTCTTAAACCTGGTTGATTTCTTTGAAACAGTCACCAAGGCCATTGACGAGGGGAAGGTGGTCCACACAGCCTACCTGGACCTCGCAAAGCCTTCGATACAATACCCCACTCGGGCATTATAGATAAGCTCACCAGCTTAAATATAAACCCCTATGTCACTAGATGGATTGCAAACTGGCTCAAGGACAGAACCCACATGGTTAGAATTGCTGGAGTCATGTCAGACTCCAAACCAGTTACAAGTGGTGTCCCACAAGGCTCAGTCCTGGGACCTCTCTTGTTCGGTATATATTTCTCGGAGGTACAGGCCAACACGGAAGGACTGTGGCTGACCAAGTTCGCAGATGACTGCAAACTGGGTGCCATAATCGACTCTCTAGCCGACACAAGCATCCTCCAAAAGGGCCTCATAGAAACAGACAACTGGTGCCAGAGCCATGGCCTCAAGCTAAATGCCAAAAGTGTATAGTCATCCCTTTGGCAAAACAAAGTGCCCACAAATTACCACATAGGTGGTAATCCATTAAGTACAGAAGGCGTAATTAGGGACCTGGGGACCCAAGTTGATAGCAATCTCTCATTTGACAACCACGTGGCCAAAGTGGTTAGAAAAACATTTTATATAGCCCACCTAATCATGAAGGGATTCACATCTAGATCAGGGAGGTCATCGTGCCTCTTTACTCATCCCTCATCAGGCCCATAATTGAGTACAATGCCCCTTTTGGGATGTACCTTACCAGACACCTGCAGCAACTGGAAAGACCCTAAAAGTACCTCACCAAGAGGATCAAAGGGCTCAAACAGATGCCATATGCTGCCCGGTTAAAGAAACTCCAGCTCTACTCAGTGGCATACCGCCTGTTCAGAGGCGATCTGTGCCTGACGTATAAAGCCATGTCCAACCCGGAATTAATGGACATGCTGCACCTCAGAAAATCCAAATCCCATCGAGCTACGCGCTCGAGAGACTTGAACCTCAGCACTGAAATAAATAGGACATGCTGGAGGGACAGATTCATAACCCAGCGGCTCCCTTCACTCTGGAATAAAATCCCAGTCCAGGTTAGGCAGAGTCCCTCATTGACTCTCTTCAAGAGGAATCTTGATGAGTGGATGGGAGATCGTAGGTTTACCCCGGGTATCACTTCTGTGCCACTGTTAGACAGAGGCACAGTATACTAACCTCGAAAAAGGGCATAGCAAAATAAATTTAAAATGGGTGGCGAAAGCCAAACACATTCTGGCTAGGCTTATAAATGCCCTAGGGCAGATAGCCTAGTATGAACCTATGAACCTATGAACAAATGGCACAGTATTCCTGAAGGTGCAACGGGCCCAAACAATACACACATAAGGAGTGTCTGTCGGAGTTGAATAATTCACACTCATACTTCTGGCATCTCTTGAAACTAGAAGTTTACTTGTTTTTTTCAGCCATTAGAAGAAACTACACAGGCAGAAAAAGAAATTAAATCTTAAAGTTTGAAGTTTTGATTTTTTTTTTTTTTAAAGAAAACTCGTACCAACAATGGAACAAAAGATTTACCTAGTGGTAAAGAAAGGAAAGGAAGGAAATGAAAGTAAAGGTACCAATGATGGTACAAAGAATTACCCTAATGGTAAAGGACAAAAAATTCCACAGATGGTATGACAAGAAAACACTACTTGTGTTAAGCAATGAAAGCGATAATAGAGGAGCTAGGTATAAGAAAAAAGAAAATAAGTCACTAAAATGAGATTTAAAGAATAATCTTACTTACAAAAGAGAAGAATTAGCTTGCTTGAGAGCTGTTTTTATAGACTTGTCTGGCACTGAATGCGGCAAATGAGATATGGGGTAATCCTGCAAGGAACATTGTGGGTAAAGCTTAGCTCAAGAGTTTTGAAGGGCACAAGCTGAAATAACAGCCGAGTCGGTTCTGACATACAGAACTGAACCCACAGTCAAGGATAAAGTGAAGACTGACGTCAGATCCACTTTTACCTGGTCAACATGGGAATCAATAAAATGATTTTTGGACATTTTTTTTTTGAATCTTTAGAATTACCCTGGAAATTACTGTAAAGGTAGAAATGCATAAAGGATCATCCCCTACCACAGGAATGAAGAGCATCTGTTTTCCAAGCCTACTTGCAGGAAGCTGTTAATAGAATCTTTTATGCTGTAACCGGGCAACAGTTGCTAAAGCTGGTAGTAGCTCATTAATAAAAAAGCAAACTCTGCAAAGAGAACAGGCGGATGTTAGAAACACTTGATAGTAACAATGTTTAGACACAAAAACTCAAATTTCTGTGAATAAATAAATTGCTTAAAATGTTTCATAGAACGGACTTGAAATAAATAAAAAAGTTTATTCAACAAAATTCCGCGGTGGTGCAGAGGTTAGCGTTGTTGCCTCACAGCAAGAGGTTCTCCTGTTCGATTCCCCGCTAGAGCGCCTTCTGTGTGGAGTTTGCATGTCCTCCCCGTGGTCGAGTGACGTTTAAAGATATGCAGGTAGGTGCGTGCATGAATGGATGTGCCTTCCTTGAAGGTTGGGCATTGGGCTGGCAACTCGGCACCGTAAAAATCCACTGCCAATTATTAAAGAACTGGAGTTCTGCTGTGGCGACTCCTAACCAGGAAAAGCCGAAAGACATTACTATTCAATAGAATTCTTAATTCTTAGTGCTTTCGCCTTCTGCCTGAAGGCATCATCAGAGATACAAAGCTAATCAAGAAACAGTTACAACCAATAATTTCACTGCTCTAATCAGTAACAAAAAACTTTTTATATTAAAATGTAAAGTGCAAGTGATCTATTAACCATTCCATAACCTTTCATTCAAAAGTTAACATTTACATCCAATAAAATAACCTATACTTAAAAAATGTAAATAGTGAATTAAAATACATTTTTATTGAATGATCACAACCTTAAAAGTGTTACAAAGTTTCAGCTCTTCTTTTTAGTGTACTGCTGATAGACAGTTTGTCATTTAAACCTTGTCTTTTTGTAGCTTTTAACTGATGCTGCCAGTGGAGTCCTTTCTCCTCCAATAGAAGTTGTTTCCTACCCTATCGGAAGCATGAACTTTGTCTATAACAAAAAATACAAATCTTTTGTAATTAGGACATCCTAATGTGTGTCTATATAGTACATTGGTGGACCTATGTTTTTAAAGTCATAATTATGTTTGTATATTCTGTCTTTTAGCATTCTATTTGTTCTCCCTATCTAGAAGACTGCACAGGATGTGCATGTAGCTAAATAGACCACAAATTCAGCAGTACAGTTACAAGTCCCTGAAGAGATTAATGCTTTGTCAAAGTTGTCAACTAATGCACAGAGGCCTTTTTTAATAAATTTGCAGTACTTACAAAAAACACATTTCATCATCCTAGCTTGCTTGACCTTGCACCTATTACTGTCAACATTACGTACAAAAATGTTTTTTAAGTTTGGCTTCCTACTATATGTAATCTTTGGCTGTGCACCCAAGATTTCTTTTCTTTCTTCTGACAATACACTGTCCCATGTATCGTATAAAATTATTCTTAATATTGGGGATTAGAAGTTGTATTTAATTAGCCTAGCACTCATTTTCTCTGTGTTGCAACTTTTCTTCTCATTATATGTACCTAAATGTACTGGAGTTGATTGTAACCCAATAGTAAACCTTAGTATACGTGCAAATTTTTCTCTTCCCAAAACAAATTTCATCTCCAATATTCTCTACCAAAAAACTAGGGTATCCTCTTTCAAAAAACATTTTACACAGTTTTGTCAATTCAGCCTGGAAGACTGAGTCTAAAGAAAGCAATCCTGAAAGACGCACCATTTGAACTTTGATTATACTTCTTTTTTGATAAGATGGGTGATTACTAATATAATGAAGTAGAGAATATGAGTAAGTGTCTTTCCAATATACATTTGAGGTGTAACTATTCCCCACATAATTTTTAGATATAGTGATATCAAGATAATTTATACAGTCAACACCAACAACCCATGTAAATTTTAGAAAGTTGATTGACTTATGTAATTCATCTAGGAATGCTTCAAAACTAGTTATATCATCCTTCCATAATAAAAGTATATCATCCAAAAAATCTGAAGTATCTAAAGATTTTTTGTAGTGAGGTGAAGTGAAAACTGTTTTGTATTCCTAGCATGCTAAAACCAGGTTTGCATTTGTATGAGTACACCTAGCCCCCATGGCTACTCCAAGTCCTTGGTGACAGTATTTACCATCAAAATAAATATAATTATTCCTCAACACCATTTCAAGAAAATCTAGTGGTATATTTACTTCATTAGTACTTTTTGAGACGTCTTGTAACAACCTGCTATGAAAATGCTGCAAACCTGTCTCATGTGGGATAATACTAAATAGACTGACTACATCAATCATAATGAAAATAATATTCTCATCAAAAGGCGTATCGTTTAAAAGATGTTAACAGGTGCCATGAATCACGAAGTATGTGCTTCTCTTTTTCAACTAAGCCTTTAGCACATACATCCACATATAAGGCTAATGGTTCAGTTTTTGACCTACTTGCTGATACAATTGGTCTCAGCAGCGGATTCTGTGGGTCCTTATGCACTTTGGTATACCAAAGATTGATGGCATAACTGGCTTCTTAACTTCACAAACTCAAATATATCATTGGGTAAGAAGCCTTGTAAGACTAGCTCTTTTAAATTGTAGTCTATTTTAGCGTGCACTATATTAATTTCATTCTTTGAAACTTGTCTATATGTGTTCTCATCATTTAACAAGTTCAACATCTTAAATGCCTACATAAAATAGTCCATTATCACCACTCCCCCACCTTTATTGGGTTTCATAAACCTTATGTTCTTATTATTCTTAATATGTACCAGCAGCTCTCTTTCTTCTAGGTTTAAATTATCTTCATGTCTCTGTTTGCCTTTTAACATATGTCTAAAGTTGCTTTCACAGATTCTCTCAAAAACTGTTATGGTGGAACAGCTGGGGGGGGGTAAATATGTACTGTTCCTTTTCAGTAAATTAGCTGTATACAGCACATCATTACTAGTAGTATTTGCAAAAAAAAAAAAAAAAAAAAAAGAAGTTATGTACTTAGTATAATTTTCCATCTGAGTTGTCGATTTTCATGTATTCTCAATGGGATTTATTCAGTTCCGATCCCTCAGAACCGACTCTGCCACTTGCTAAAGCTCGTGGCAACCAAAAAATCTCAACTTTCCCCTCTACCTATAATGCAACTGGTTCATTACCTCAGATCAAGTTTGCTAACAGAAGAAGTAGAAGAAGAGGAGTAAGGAAAAATGTTTATATTTCCAATGGGGACCATATCTGGATCAGTCACCATTTAAAACAATCAGCCAGATTATGAAAAGGTAGAAAGCATCCGTTCTTCCAAAAGAATTAGATAGAGGGTTGGAGGGTGGGAAGTTGAGGATACATGAAAATCGACAACTCAGAAGGAAAGTTATGGTAAGCACATAACTTCTTTATCTGAAGTTGTCAACTTTCATGTTATCCTCAATGGAAGAGACAGAGGCCACAGCTACCTTTTTTCCTGGGCAGACTAAGAAAGGATATTCTTGAGCACCATTGAGCCAAATGATGCTCTACCCCTGGAGACCGGATCCAATTTGTAATGAGTAATAAAGGTATGGGGCTTAGCCCATGTTGCAGCTGCACATATATCATCCATGGATGCTCTAGCCTGAAAAGCAGCTGATGTAGCTACCCCTCTTGTGAAATAAGCCTTTGGGAGTTTTGAAAGAGTAACACCAGATTTGGAATATTATTTTGCTAAACTGACTTTAGATACAGCTTGTCCTAATTTGGTATGTGAGGAGATAAAAAGCTGTTCTGATTTTCTGAAGTCTTTAGTCCTGTGTAGGTAGAAACATAATTGTCTATGTAAATCCAAAGAATGTAAACATTACTCTCCTTTATTGGAGTAGTTGGGGAAAAAACTGGCAAGTTAATACATTCACTGATGTACACTGAGACCACTTTTGGAAGGAACGAAGGGTTGGTTCTGAGTGAAAGCCTGTTCTTATGAAAGACTAGATACGGAGGTTTAGATGATAGGGCTTGAATCTCTGAAATTCTTCTGGCAGAAGTGAGCGTGATTAGCAGAATAGTCTTCCAGGAAAGAAATTTAATATCACAAGTGTGGGCAAATTCAAATGTTTGTTGAGTGATTGCTTGTAATACCAAGTTGAGGTCACGTGGTGGAGTAGAGTCTTTGAAGGGAGGTCATAAAAGAAGAGTACCCTTCAAGAAAGATGTGCAGAGTTTGTGACAGGCCACAGAAGAGTCTTTAAAGCCAATATGGAAGTTGAAGATGGCTGCTAGTTGAACTTTGATGGTGGAGGCAGAGGATTTCATGATTTGGGGCTGAAAAGGGCTCGGTGTTGTTTTGCAGTGCCCAACATAGACATTTCATCCATTTACTAGAATACAGTTTTCGTGGGGAAGGCTTATGAGATGACAAAAGTGTGTCTCAAACAGGAGAACAGAGCATGGATTGACTGGCTACTACTGGAAGTGGAGATACCAAACTGCCAGCTTGAGATTGTGAATGTCGGGGTAAACCATGCCAGTCAGATGGGACAGTAGAACTGGAAATGGATGCAGTATCCAAGGTTGTTTGATTGGGTGAGGCCAAAGGAAGGGGAACCAAAACTGTTGAGGCCAAAAGGAGGCTATGAGGATGACTTTGCTCTCAACCTGATGGCTTTCTGAAGAAATCTGGGAATCAAAGGTATTGGATGAAAGGCATAAAGGAAATCGGGGGGGGGGGGGTGCAATCGTCAAGAAGAGTATCCCTCGCGGCTTCCCCTACTGGGGGGAGTAGGGCAAAATAGCTGCTGCATTTGTTGTTTAGAGTAGAGGCAAATAGATCGCAGCAAGGCTGGCCCCATGACCGAAAAATTCTCTCGAACACTCTATGAGGTAGAAGAATGGACCTGCTTAACTTGTCTGCTATCACACTGGACTTCCCCAGTATGTGCGTCGCTATGACAAAGCGGCTTGATTACGTCGCCCATTGCCGTACTCTCAGGGCTTCTTGACATATTGTATAAGACATGGTTCCTCCTTGTTTGTTGATATACCAGACAACTGACACATTATCTGTTTGAATCGCAATCGTTCCTGAGGGGACAACATCCTGAAAGGCTTGCAATGCAAAGAGCACTGCCATCACCTCTAGAGCACTGATGTGTAATGAGGCCTCCACTGGGGACCAAGTGCCTTGAACTGTCTTTCCACTGGAATGCTCCCCTCGCCCCAGCAGGGAGGCATCCATGGTCACTGTGGCTGAAAGAGAGAAAAGGGACATCCTTGTAGAATTTGTTCTGAATGAGTCCACCACATTAGG
>NC_056750.1:751088626-751263626 GCF_019279795.1 Protopterus annectens
TCCTAGGGGTGCACATCTTGGATTATCTAAACTGGGCAACAAACACCTCCAGCCTTACAAGAGAGCCCAACAATGCCTCCACTTCCTCCAGAGACTACACAGAGCAAACCTCCCCTCCCACATCCTCATGACATTCTATAGGGCCGTGATTGAAAGCATACTAACAACATCACAGTCTGGTATGGAAACTTCTCATATGCAGATCGCAAGGCATTAGAGAAGATTGTAAAGCAGGCCAGGAAAATCACAGGATCAAACCTCCAGTCCTTACAGGATCTTTACTCTTGCAGATGCTGGCAGGGTCGTGAAACTAGTAAGTGACAAGTATCATCTTGCCCATGGACTGTTCCACCTCCTGTCTTCAGAGAAATGATACAGAAGCATCAGGTGTAGAACATCAAGATTCAGGAATAGTTTCTTTCCACAAGCAATCAGACTGTCAAACAACTAACCTTAACAATGTCAACAGTCCCTCAGTTCGTGAGAACACTATAAGTGCAATATAACTTGTCTTTACTGTTGAAGAATTAAATTATTCTATTTATCTAAGTTATGCAATCTGAACTAAATTATTTCTTGCAAAAATTCCGGGAATTGTGAATTATGCTATGCACTATCCTATCTTAAAATGGTAGTGGGTTAATTATTTATGTGCGCCTTTATATCTGTGCTGTCTAGAATTTCTTCTGTTATATGCTTCCTTCACCCTCTTGTGAAAATTGTTTATCAATGCACACAAGCCAGAAGCAACTTAATTTCATCCAGTGATGCACTGCATTTGTTGATTTGAACGACAATAAAGTTTACTTTGACTTTGAATGTATTCCCTGAAGAGAGTATGTAGGCCTATTCAGAGTGCATTATTTTTCACAGACTAACCCTTTCCATGCTCCCTACATAAATGGTAACATGACAGCTTTCTCACTTTCTCCTACATATCTTTCCCTCTGGCTATCAGTTCATGACTGGAACTTTCTACATTGGCTCTTCCAAACTGTATATCTTTTGAAAGACCCAAACACAGAATAAGACTATCAAGCAGACAGGATGACAAAAAAATCATAAACATAAACCTCCCTCATCGCCAAAATGTTATGTAATTATTACTCCTATTTTTGCTTTCATTTACTGTTCAAAGGTACATTTATTACATTTTTTTTCTTGTTTGGCACCACAACCCATGTTCATGTTGGGAAAGTTATGCAATCACTGGAACATCTAATAAAGTGCAGCTGTATTCACTGAAAATGGCATACATCTGTAAATAATGTATTTGTTTATATTACATATGGACTTTATGTTTCTTTAGTGGAAAATGTGATGCTAAGACTCTCCTGTCCTTCGATATCCCATCATTAAAAAGCAGTCTGAAAGGCCCTCAGAAGACTCATTCCCTGAGCTTTTAAATCAGCAGGATAAACAGACACTATCCAGAGCATTCTGCTGTATTATATGCTTTAGAATCCCTCAGTGTTTAGTATGACATATTTTACACTCATCAAGTGCTTCAAGGGAGACACAGTCTGGTTAACACTATGTGTTTTGCCTTTCCTTTTGTACTATTCCAAACTGGCAGCCACAAACACATTTGCTAACCTCATTTCTGGGAGGGTTACAAAAAAATCGCTCTTTAATCACTTGCGTACTGAATTAACTTTCCAGCTCCTATTATCTCAACACACTTATTACAACATGTGTGTGGTCAGGGTAGGAGTTACACTGAAAATGATACAGAAGCTAACAGAAAGGGTTTTAATAGCTCTCAGGGTTGGAGCATGGCACAGGTATCACAACCATTTTCCTGCCACAGCTCATACTGTAGGAATTTATGACATCATATTATAAACTTTCACAACCCAGACAGCAGCCATATTTAACAAGCTTTCTTTTCTTAGGAGTCACTATCTGTCCTGTTTTAAAGATACTAACAGCATCTACAACACTTCACAGGCAACTAAAAGACAATAATGTGGAAGGCAGCAAACTGCCAGAAAACTTCTTAAGCCTGTAAACTGCTACATGTGTACATGTGACCTAAATGTGTGTTACGGTATAATCTTGAAAAAATTAGATCAAAGACTTAATAATGAATATAAATTTGAACATGTTTTATCTTACAAAAGTTACTATATACATACGTGTGTGTGTCTGTGTGTGTGTGTGTGTGTGTGTGTGTGTGTGTGTGTGTACATATATATATATATATATATATATATATATATATATATATATATATGCATATACACAGACACAGACGCACACACACACACACACACACACACATATATATATATATATATATATATATTTTTTTTTTTAATTATTTATGCATCACCACATTTCCTTGTGCTCTACATTTGAACATTTGAATTCTTCGTTCAAAGTGAGAGATAATGCAACTTACACTTCTAGTTCAAACTTAAAATATGCCATTAATGAACTCTGGTATCAGGCTGACATTACATATTGCTTTGCATATGCATTTTAAAAGATGAAAAATGTAAAACCTTTGGAACCATGCAGTTAAACCTCTAATTTAAGAAAAGCATTTTTTTTCCTGTTTTGCTCTACACGTGAGTCTCAGATGCGACTTGAGCATCTTTTAGCTTGGGAAGGCTGTTGATCATGGTTAAAGTACAGTTTTGTACCTACCATAAATGTAGATGTTCGAGTGTTCACCCTGCTGCAGTCATCACACTTGGATTATCCTGCCATCAGGCGGACCCGCAGTCGGCCAGAGTTCCAAAGTCTTCGTCCGTCGTCAGTTGCTGTCGCTTCCTCCCTGACGTCAGTGCACCAGGGGTATATAAGAGACATCCGACGCCATTTTCTTCAGTTTTTCTTGCCCCAGATGTCAGGTGCCCCCAATAGGTAGGCAATACTTATTGCTATATAAAAATATACAAGTAAAAATAAAACAATACTTTCAGTCACAAGCAAATACACCACAGAGGTTGTATAGGACAGAAAGGTATGGATAAGTCCAGCTAGTTCAGAGGGGATGGAGGGAGGGTAACCTGGACTGCAGCTGGGTGAACACTCAAACATCTACATTTATGGTAGGTACAAAACTGTACTATGTTCATCGTGTTACCCTGCTGCAGTCATCACACTTGGGTTGAATCCCAAAGCTAAGGATGGGTGGTGGAGTTAAACAGGGTTAGAAGAAGCTAGTAGGCCCTGCAAAACTGCAGTGGCAAAGCCAGCTCTAGTCTTAGAATACAGAGGTAAGTGATAGTGTTTGGTGAAGGTGTGCACTGAACTCCAAGCTGCAGCTTAAAGAATATCCTTGGTTGGCACCCCCCTGAGAAAGGATGCTGATGTAGCTATAGCCCTGGTGGAGTGGGGCCTAATGCTAGCAGGTACCGGTTTCCCATGATGCGTGCAGCAGAAACGTATGCAATGTCCTATCCATTTTGAAATGGTCTGTTTTGAGATAGCTTTTCCTTGTGATCCTGCAGCATAGGCTACAAAGAGCTGGTCAGAGTTTCTGAAAAGCCTTAGTTTTATCCAAGTAGTAACGTAATTGTCTGTTAATGTCCAAAGAGTGCAGGAGTCTTTCTCCTTTGTTCTGGAGATTTGGAAAAAAGGTGGGCAAATGAATGGTTTGGTTTAGGGCCACACTGGATACCACCTTTGGCATAAAGGAGGGGTTAGTTTGCAGAGAGACTCTGTCTTGATGAAAAATGAGGAAAGGCTCCACTGCCATTAGTGCCTGTAGCTCTTCTAGCTGAAGTTATTGCTAGCAGCAGGGCAGTTTTCCATGAGAGAAACTTTAAATCAGCTGAGAAAGCTGGTTCAAAGGGTGGCAGTGTAAGTTTTTCCAGAACAAAGTTGAGATGCCAAGTAGGTGTTGGTGCTCTCCTGGGCGGTCTTATGTTCTTAGCCCCCTCTGAGGTACTGTCTTAGGAGTGGATATGAAAATAAAGGAGGATCCGTGTTGTAATGAGCTGAAATTGCTGAGGCGTGGATCTTAATAGATGAAAAAGAAAGTCTTTTGTGCAACATCTCAATTAAATATTGTAGAATCTGAGGAATGTTTGGATCAAGGGGATTTTGGCGTTTAGCCTGGTTCCAGGCGCAAAATCTTTTCCATTTGTCTGAATAGGTTTTCCTGGTGCTGGGCCTCCTGGCCTCCAGAATGACATCCATAACAGTTTTGGATATAGGTGTTGGTTGGTTGTTTAGGTATTTTGCCATGCAGCCAGGTGTAAAGTCTTGAGCTGGCTGTGTAGAATTTGATTGTCTCGCTGGGTGAGCAGGTGAGGAATTTGTGGTAAAATCCATGGTGGGCTGTGGGCCATGTTCTTTAGAATTGGATACCAGTGCTGGAGTGGCCAGTCTGGTGCAATGAGTATCATTTGTGGCCTCTCTAATCTGACTTTCAGCAGCACCTTTGCTAGAAGAGGCAGTGGAGGAAAGGCATACACTGTTAATGTTTTCCAACTGAATGAGAGGGCGTCCACTTTCCAAGCTTGTGGGTGGAATGTCCTTGTACAAAATTTTTGAAGTTGGTAGTTTTGGGGTTGACAAACAGATCTATGTCTGGGCATCCCCATTTTTGAGTTATCATTGCAAATACTTGTGGATCCAGTTTCCACTCGTGGGGATCCATGATGTTTCTGCTTAGGTCGTCTGCCAATGTGTTTTTCTTTCCTGGCAAGAATTGTGCTTGTAGTTGAACTTGGTAAGACAGTGCTGTATTCCATAGGTTCATAGGTTCATAGGCTGGTACTAGGCTATCAGCCCTAGGGCCTATACAAGCCTAACCATAACAATTCCCTGGCTATTTCTTCCCACATTATTTACTTTCCTGGACCCCTGTCTAGCAGGGTGACTGACGTGATCCCTGGGGTGAATTTCCTTTCTCCCATCCAAACGTCAAGGTTCCTCTTGAAGAGGTCCAAAGAGGCACTCTGCTTGACATGTATGGGCAATCTATTCCAGAGTCTGGGGAGTCTCTGTGTCAGGAACCTATCCCTCCAGCATGTTTTGTTTATTGTGATGACAAGGTTTAGATCCCTGGAGCGTGTAGCTCTGAGGGATTGGGATTTCTTTAAGTGTAGCATGTCCAACAGCTCTGGGTTTGACATGGCCTTGTATGTTAAGCAGAGATCGCCTCTGAGTAGACGATATGCAACAGAGTATAGCTGGAGTTTTTTAAGGCGGTCAGCGTAGGGCATCTGCTTTAGGCCTGTGATTCTTTTAGTGAGGTATTTCTGAGGCCTTTCCAGTTGTTGCAGATGTCTTGAGAGGTACATACCAAATGGGCGTTGTATTCTATAATGGGTCTAATGAGGGATGAGTACAGTGGGACAATGACCTCCTTTTTCTGGATGAAAAGCCCTTAGTGATGAGGTGTGCCACATAGAAGGATTTCCTGACTGTTGTGGCGATGTGGTTATCGAAGGTGAGACCACTGTCCACCTGTGTCCCTAAGTCTCTTATCACACTTTCGGTGTTTAGTGTACTGCCACCTATATGGTAATTCATGGATACATGTTTTTCCCAAAGGGGATAACAATACATTTCTTGGCATTGAGCTTGAGCCCATGGCTCTGGCACCAAGCATCTGTTTCTGTAAGGCCCTTTTGTAGAGTATCCACATCATTTGGGGATTCAATAATGGCTCCCAGTTTGCAGTCATCTGCAAACTTTGTTAGCCAGAGTCCCTTAGTGTTGACCTGTACTTCAGAGAAGTAGATGCCAAACAAGAGCAGCCCCAGGACTGAACCCTGAGGTACTCCACTTGTCACTTGTCTGGAGCTGGATTTGGAGTCGGCTACATTTTCAGTGTGGGATCTATCAGTAAGCCATTTAGCAACCCATTGGGTGACATAGGGATTAATACCCAACTTAGTAAGTTTATCTATGATTCCAGAGTGGGGGATGGTGTCAAAGGCCTTGGCAAGGTCTGGATAGGCTATGTGGACCACCTTACCCTTGTCCATGGCTCTGGAGACTGATTCAAAGAAGTCAATCAGGTTCAGGAGACAAGATCGGCCCTTCACAAACCCAAACTGGGTGGGGTCCAGTGTTTGAAGGTTGCCAATGTCTTTGTTTATAAGTTCCATGATAATACGCTCCATGGCCTTGCAGATAAGGCTTGTCAGACTGATGGGACGGTAGTTTCCGGGATCCAAGGTGGATCCCCCCTTGTGGATTGGGATAACTGTAGCTCTGCGCCACTCAGTGGGCACAAAACCTGAGGTGAGGCTATGATTAAACATGACACTTAGGTGAGGTGCCAGTTCATATTGTAGTTCATGTAGTACACAGCCCGGGATGTCATCTGGTCCCATGGATGCTGTATTCTTGGCTTTTTCCACAAGGTCATTGCTTGCCTGCATAGAGGGTAGGAATGTGTGCCCCCTTGCTTGTTTATGTACCACATTACTGTGGTATTGTCCGTCTTTATTATTAGTTGTCCTGGGTGTAAGAGGTCCTTGAAAGCTGTTAGGGCATTCTGTACTGCTAGCATTTCCTTTTGACTGATATGCAGATGCCTTTGATCTGTAGTCCATTTGCCCTGAATGCACTGTCCTGCCATGTGTGCTCCCCAGGCATAGTCCGATGCATCTGTCGTCATAGTTTGCCTGGCTGTGGGTAATGTGAAAGGCTGACCCTTGTTGAGGTGACATGCCTGTGCCCACCATAGAAACTCCTGCTGAAGGCAGGGAATGAGTGGTATCATTGTTTCCAAGCTGTGGCTGTGCTGAGTCCATACGCTTTTCAGGTACCATTGCAATTTCCTGATATGCAGTTTTGCAAATGGTATTAGTAGTATGCAAGATGCCATGAATCCCAAGGCCTGCAGAATTTTTCTTGCAGAGAGTTGGGTCTTTGTTGCCATTATTTTGAAGTATTGAGTCAGCTGTTGTTGCTTGTCTTGCATGAGATAAGCCATCTGGGATGTTGTATTCAAGCTGGCACCCAGGAATATTATGTTTTGTGAGGGCACTAGTTTTGATTTCTTTTCGTTTACTGTGTACCCTAGGCAACTTAGAAGGTGTTTGCCAAATGCCAGATGTTTTAAAATAATGCCCTTGCTTTCTGCTTGAATAAGGCAGTAGTCCAGGTATGGGTATATTTGAATTCCTCTTTGTCTGCAGTATGCAATTACTGGTGCCAGGCATTTTGTGAAGACCCTGGGTGCAGTAGATAAGCCAAAGGGCAGTGCAGAGAATTGATAATGGGTTGAACCTGCAATGAAGCGGAGGTATCTTCTGCAATTTTGTCTGATAGGGACATGCAGGTATGCCTCCTTGAGATCCAACGTTACTAGCCAAGCCTTCTTGCCCAGCATGGGAAGAAGCTGCTGTAGTGTTAGCATCTTGAATTTTGGTACTTGCAGATAGCTGTTCTGAATTGAAAGATCCAGAATGGGTCTCCATGCTTTGTCCTTTCTGGGGACTAGAAAGAGTCTTGAGTAAAATCCTTGTCCTTGCTCCTGTGTAGATACCTGTTGAATGGCTCTCATGTCCATGAGAGCTGTAATTTGTTTTTGTGCCTCAGCCCATTGATTTGGTGGCAGGTTTGGCATTCCTTTTATTCTTGGCAAGGTATGAAAGTGGAATCTGTATCCTTGTGAGACAATGTTTAGGACCCATTTGTCTTTTGTGATGATGTGCCAGTTGTCTGCAAAACGTGCTAATTTTCCTCCCAAGGGAGCTGCCAAGAGAGATTTGCTTGGTAGTTGGAGGGTTGTGTCATTGTGTTTGTCTTCTGCTAGCTTGGGGCCTGTCTTCACCTCCTTTCTGGGTTGTGGCACCCCATTGGCGAGGTTTGTAAGGGCCTTGTGACTGACCTCTGCCCCTTGGGAATCTGTATTTGCCCCTCTGTGGTCTGTCAGAAGCTGGAAAGGACCAGTTTTTTGTTGGCCAATTTCTGCTAAAACAAGGGGGTTGTACCTGTAAAAAATCATTGACCGTCTGCATAGACTTTGCCTTATCCTCCATTTTCTTTAAAACCTTTTCTGCTTTGACACCAAATAAGACATCCTGCTGTAAAGGTGCATCCAATAATTTTGCTTTAACATGATCAGGTAGGGTTTGTTCTTTTAACCAAGCATGTCTGCGTATGACAGACCCAGTAACAGCTGCTCTACAGGAAGCATCCAATGAATCCACATTGTAAAGTATGTTTGCCCACCTGTTCAGCTGCATGCAACAGATCCTGCATTTCCTTGAATTCAGCCTGTTCAGAATGTGTGCTCAGTTTTTGTTTTAATTGAGACATTAGGAATTGCTGATATTTCAACATGTGAAACTGACATTTTAATGCTCTCATAGCCAGAGTAGCTGAGGTGTATATCTTCTTTCCCCATCTATCTAAAGCTCTGGAATCCCTTTCAGAGGGTACAGGATTTTTAGCCATAGAAGCTTTAGCCCCTTTCGGACCCTGGGGAATTGTTTCTGGGTCAGCCAGAGGGCTTTTATAAAGGAATTTGTGTGTGTCAGGTACTCTGTAGTATCTGTCTGGTTTGGCTGGAGCAGGAGGTAGAGAGTCTGGATTTAGACTAGACTCTAAGTAAACATAATCCACAATATCTAAAACTGGAGGGATAGCAAGTGGTCTGTGCTGGGGTAGTAAAAGAAACTCTCGGGGCCTTTTCTTAGAATCAGAGTAGTCCTGGCCTTCCAAGTGGAAATGTTCCCTCATGGTATGTAAAGTTTCCCCAAAGGAGTAGTCTTCAGGGGGAGATGCTGAGGGAATAGAGTCTTCAGCATCAGAATCTTCATAAGGGGGAAAAGCGTAATCCTGTTCCTCAGAAGAATCTGAGGAAATAGAAACCTGGTCAGAGGAAGCATAGTCCTCCTCTTGTCTTGGCCTTTTATCAGGAGGGGGATGGGAACCCCTGATTAGGGAAATCAAATCTTCAGCCATCTTAAGCATCTGTTTCTTAGGCATGGGGCCTTGAACATGAGACTGATGTACAGTCATTTTTGGTTTTAATGGAGTTTTTAGCTTAGCATAAGATTTAATGGTGAGTGTAGTCGGTCTGAAGACACCTTCTGAAACCGAAGGCGTTTCTACAGCACCGGGATCACCTTCTGCTCCGGTGTCGGAAGGGCCTAATGAAGATGGTTGCGACAGCCTAGTACACTCCGCTTGAGAATCTGAAGCTGTCTGGGGTTCTATTTCCGCGGTCGTCAGGGGCTGCGTAGGTGCCTCACTGAAAACCGAAGAACTGGCGACAGGCCCAGCAGAGGCCTTGGAGTCTGGCTTGGTTCTAGGTTGCCTGTCCTTATCCTTGCGTTTTTTATGCATGCCAGTCGTCGGCTGCTCCGACGGCATGATATAATTAAATTTCCTATCAAAGTAATGTCATGCGAAGTCAAAACAGCGTTTGATAGTTCGTTTATTAAACCTAGCACAAAACCGACAACCTGTGACGTCGTGGTCTGGGCCTAGGCAAGGAATACAATAAGAATGGAAGTCCTTATGAGGTATTTGCTTCCCACAAAAAATGCAATTGTTAACTTTTTCTGACATTGGACTGAGGCAAGAAAAGGTTCCCCAACGGGGTACTTAGTTTTATTGAAGACTTCGGACTGAAATTTGATTCGAAAATCTCAGGTGTCGGCCGACCGGCACTTGCGAACTGCTTCTGCTTCGGGCACCGCCCGGCAAGAAAGACTGAAGAAAATGGCGTCGGATGCCCCTTATATACCCCTGGCGCACTGACGTCAGGGAGTAAGCGACAGCAACCGACACCAGACCAAGACTTTGGAACTCTGGCCGACTGCGGGACCGCCTGACGGCAGGATAACCCAAGTGTGATGACTGCAGCAGGGTAACACGATGAACGTCCTTGAATATGAGTTCAGGCAAACAGCTGCCTGCAGTTTAACTGAACACATTATTTGAGTTTGAGTGCGGAAAGTGCAGCAACTGTAGGGAGGGAGTGGGAGGTTGAGAGAGCAGGAAGAGGATTTTAGGTTTAAGGAAAGGGAATGGAGTTTTAGGGTTAGTGAGCATGAAGGGGCTCCTACAGTTCAGAAGCAGGAAGATGGTTTAAGGTTTTTGCAGCAGGAAGGGAAGTTTAGTTTTAGGGAGGGTGAATGGAGCTTTAGGGCTAGGGAGCAAAAAGAGTCTTAGGTTTAGAAAATGGGAAGGGGGTTTTAGGGTTAAAGACTGTGAAGAGGGTCCTAGGGTTAGGAAGGAGGCGGATAGTTTTAGGTTTAGGGAGCAGAAAGGGAATTTTAGATTTAGGAAGCAGGAATAGAAGCTAAGGGTTAAGGAGCAAAAGGAGTCATAAGTTTAGAAAATGGGAAGGGAGTTTTGGGGTCAGGGAGCGAGAAGGAAATTTTTAGGATTAGAGTTCTGTTAGGGCTGTGGGAACTTAATAGTTATGGAAGATTAAGTTAGTGGAATTCTGAGCCCTTGCCTACTTGCCCAAAAGCCACCTAACAAAATCAACACCTGCTTCCTGGGGAATGCAAGTGAACAGTGAAATCACATCAACTGTGAGCATCAAAAATTGTTCACTGCCACTATCCAAACTGGAAAAAAATGTTTTTAAGTTTTCCAAAATGTCCCAGGAATCGGCAATGTATGACGGTAACTGTGTCACATATTGCTTCCAAACATAATCTAAGTATAAAGAGATGCAATCTGTACAGCTTCCTGAGGCAGAAATGATAGGCCTAAAAGGGGGATTAGTAATGCTCTTATGGAGCTTAGGTATTCCAAAAAGCACAACTATTCTGGGATCTTCCACGTGCAAGAAGTCGAAGACTTCTTTAGATATTTGACCATCCATTAACAAACCATAAAGAGTGGCATAGATGAAACCATAACATTTCAAAATGACAAATTTAGACACCTTTTTATATTCCAACTGGTTAGCCAACATAAGCTCCATTGCATTATTGTAGTCATTAATACCCATGACTACAATCCCACCCTCCTTGTCGGCCTTCATAAACCTTAAATCCTTGTTGCATACCAAGTCATTGAGTGCCTTTCTCTCATTTGTACTTAGGATGTAAAAAGAACTAATTACTACTACCAATATGAGCCCTGATGTCTCTCTCACAAAGATTTTCAAACATTTTCAAAGTATGCATTAATGTAGGATTGTTAGCCAAAGTACTACCCAAAGTTACATCACAAAAAATGTACTGCAAATTAAGCTTTTGAGTGAAAAATTTCAATTCCAAAAGCGTTTTAGTCAAGTCAGCCCTTCTACTGGGTTGAAAATTTAAACCCAGCTTTAAAATACTAATGTGCTCGTCATTCAAAACAAATTCTGAAAGATTAAATACAGAAATACGTGCACAGTCATAATTTATAGTCCCAAATACCTCCGTGGTCCACTCCTGCCCCAACTGCGGGTTTGACAACCCTTGCTCCTGCTTCTGTTCCTCTTGTTGCGAGAACTGTAGCCCGTCTGTAAAAAAGGCTTGTTGGCAATAAAGCCGGCCCCTTTATTGTTGTTACAACCATTATTCTGGCCAGTTCTTGTTTGTGAATGCTCACCCATATCACCAGAATCGTGTGTAACAGCGTCAGCTTTTCGCCTCCCCACTGTTGAACTCACACCTCCACCTTCAGAAAAAAACGGCTTCAGAATTATTGGAATTTAAAGGGGCCACCACTTCTGGATTCTGAAGTTCTCTTTCAACTCTTCTGTTAGAAGTGTTGCCCCTTAAATCGTGCCCGTTTAGTTTCTGCATTCCTAATGGGTTTAGCACCACTAGGAATATAATCAAAGAACTCTTTGCCAAGTTTGTACACAGCCAAATCCCTTAGAATCTTCTTCGATTTGCGCTGTGTGACCTGTTTTTCCATTTTGTCAACTCGGTCTAATAACTGCTCATATTCTGTCACAACCTCACAGCAACCATCCATAAGTTGTTTAATGCCACTGTCCAAACAACTGAGTTCATCTCTCAGTTTTTCTAGTAGACAAGTATTGTTTTTAATTAGCAGTTTCATGAAATCCATGCCAGCACTGCTGAAGAAGTTGGTAACTTCTTTAAAAAAAGGACTGGCAGTGGCAACACCGTTTGGCATTTAAAAAAAACGGAGACCTTTAGGAACAATCCCCACCTTCACACAGTGCTCAAAGTATTTGTTTTCAATGTGCAAAGAGTGGTACCCTTTTTAACCCCCGTTCCAGCTTTTCAAGCATAACCATGACATTGTTTCTAGTTGTAACCTGGTTAACTTGAAACAGTTCTTCATGAAAGGGGTCTACATTCAAACTCACAAATACAAGGGACAGACTTTAAACCAGGAACAACAGTTTGATTAGTCCTAGCACAAACCTGGCTTCCAGTCCCAGTAGTAAGCACTTTTCCTTCTGGATTCAAATCTTTAATTCTTGCAGCCAAAGCAGTCAATGATTTTTGCATCTCACTAACCGTAGTCACTAGTACATCCAACACATTCTCCCTGTGAGTTGGGGTAGAATGCAGGGTGATGCCCAAGTCTTCATCTCCTGATAAACAAGCCACACCCAACTGCAAAACGCCAACTAAGAAAAACAAAAGGCAGCAGGAACAGCAGCAGTGTATACCAAAGAAAAATGTAGAACAAATACACCAAAAATCAGGAGAAAACCAGGTCTTTTAGCATAAAATGATTTAATTCACTATTCGTCAAAGGCAACTTCATCAGAAATACAATACACTACTACAGAAACACACTTAAAATACTGTCATCAAGTGAACAATTAATTGTATAACAAGCTGTTCAACTCATAAAACAATTATTCAATTGAAGTGAGCCATCAATAAACTTAGTCCCATAGACTATTGTTTGCAGTAAAAAATACACCTAATTAAAAACTTTATTTTTTAATATTAACTATTAATATTAATAGCATTAGACAACCATTTAAAAATAGTCTGTTCTGACACAGGTTGCCCCTTCTTTTTGCCTTGAGAAGAAATTAACAATTGATCCAAAGATATGAAAGATTTACTTCTGTCAAGATAGTACCTGAGTTGTCTGTGGGCATCCAAGGTATACAGTATCCTTTCTTCCTCATTTTTTGGTTCAGGAAAGAAAATGGGGAGATGGATAGTCTAGCTTAATGTGAACTCAAATAACACTTTAGCCATACGAGAAGGTTCTGAGAGAAGCCCTGTCCTTCTGAAAAATGAGGTGGGGTTGACTC
The DNA here is from genome assembly GCF_019279795.1 of Protopterus annectens. Taxonomy (NCBI): domain Eukaryota; kingdom Metazoa; phylum Chordata; order Ceratodontiformes; family Protopteridae; genus Protopterus; species Protopterus annectens. Next base: position 751,101,756 of record NC_056750.1, read on the forward strand.
ACCATAACAGCTAACAACTCAGACACTCCTTGCATTGGTCAGAGCAATCCATAAAATTGTTTTCCATATTAAGAACCTCAAGTCAGTCAGGTTAGCTAGTTCAAATGGAGCAGGTGTTAGCTTTTCTGACACACAATTAAGATCCCATGAGAGCCACCAGTTTTCTTGGAGGCCTCTTGTGCAAAACCCCTTTCAAAACCTTTTGATATGCGACTGCATTGAAAGTGATGGACCCATGGGCAGACATGCTGAAAAATTAACCTTAAAAGAGGATTAAAAAAGGTCATAAGATAATAACTCACACCAACATTGTAAAACCAGAGAACAACTAGCCCTGAATGGATGCTGGTTACGTTGTTGGTACCAGCTAGAAAACCTTTTCCATTTGCTAATATATGATTTTTAGTAGCAGGTTTTCTTCCCTTAATTAATACCTGCTGCACATCCTCAGTAAACAGGTGCCTAAAAGGAATTAAGACCCTATCATCCTGCAGTCAGTTGAAATTGATTGCTGTCTGAGGGTATCAACCACCTATGTTCTTGTGTGACTCTATCCTGTCTGCGGGGAACCTTGTGATAATTGCCCTTGGTCATTTTCAAAAGAAGGAAGAACCATAGTTGCTTAGGCCAGAAAGGAAGTCATCACACTGACCTTGGGGAATTCCTTCTAAATCTTCAGAAGTATCTTGACATTAGTGGAAAGGGTTGAAAAGCATACAGGGACATTCCTGTTCAAGGAAAAGAAAAGGCATCTGTCCTCTGAATCTTACTAGCTGATTATTCAGAGAGAAGGCAAAGAGGTCAACTTGAGGAACTCTCCAGAGATGGATCACATACTGGAAGACCCCATGCTCTAATTTCCATTCGTGAGGGTCTGCCCTTGACTTGCTCAGCTTGTCAGGCCCAAAATTTTGATGATGTAATGCAGAATTGCTGTAAACTGAAACTGTGCTGTGAAGCTATATTCCAAGTTAACATGGCTAACCTGTAAAAGGGATATAACCAGGCTCCCCCTTGCTTGCTGATGTACTACATAACTGTGGTATTGTCTGTAACAACTTGAACAAGTCCTGGAGACCAAAGATAATTCAGAGAGTTGACTGCCTTGATCTGGGCAAGCATCTCTCTTATGTGCTTGCATCTATCCTTCATATCCCACATATCATGCACTTTTATACCTCCTGAAACTGTTCCCCTAAACAAAGTCTGAGGCTTCTGTGGTGACTGACTGCTGTGGAACAGGGAGGGAGAAGGGAAGACCTGAATTTAGGGAAAATGGTTATCTCCACCAAGTGACTTCTCTTCTGACAAATCTCAGCAGTGGGATTTGAAAAGACAAAGGGTTTGGTGCTGGGACTAAAGGGACTTCAGATACCACTGTACCTTTCTCATATGGAATCTTGCCAGGGGTATCATGAGAATCACAGAAGACCCAACATCCAGAGGTATTCCCCTGCAGTGACCAAAGTCTAAGTGTAAAACCCTAGCAACATAGATCTACCTTTTTCCCATGGAAGTAAAGCTTTTTGAACCATGATGTCTAGTTGACATCCCAGAAACAGAAACCTGTGAGAAATAATCAAAAAACTCTTTTGAGTGCCTTCTTCGAATCACTTGTGTAAGAGATCTCTCACCTAAGAGGAAGATTCCTGACACTTTGAAAAAGACTCTGAAAAGATAAGCAAGTCATCTAAATATGGAACATGTGGATACCCTGTAGCCTGCAATGAGCTATAACTTGAGCTTGCTTGAGCTTGACACTTTGTGAACACTCTTGGTGAAGTGGATAGTCCAATGTGTGAGGCAGAGAACTGCTAATGTGAACCCAACACACAAAACCTTAAGAAATGTCTTCGATCTGGATGAATAAGGATGAGATGATAAACATCTCTTAAATTTAGTGTTATCAGGAAACTTGAATGAGGAAGAAAAGGTAACCGATTGTGAAGCGACATCATTTTGAATTTAGGTACTCTTACAAACAGGTTTAGAAATGAAAGATCTAGAACTGGTCTCCAAACATTTTCTTTCTTTGGCAATAAAAACATCCTTGAATAAAAACCCCTTTCCCACTGGGGGTACTGGTTTTATCAGTTCAGGGGACAGGACAGCATGTGATGAAGGACAGGTGGAGGTAAAAGAGTCAAATCTGGAGGAGAAGGAATTTCCTCCCATTGCCGTCTGTAATCTTTTCTTGATTAATAATAATCTTCAGAACCCATTTGTCTAAAATTATCTGTTGCCACAGAGGAAAGTGGAGATTCACACTTTCTTGAAGACAAAAGTGGCTGCCAGCGTGGGCGAGGGCAACAAAGTCTCTTAAACAGTCATTCTGACTCATTGGACTGTCTTTCGTTTTGGGAGTTTCCAAAATTCTTTTTGGAACCCCTTTGCCATTTCCTCTTAAAACTAAAGTTATATACTTAACATAACAGCAGATCTGTGTTGTCTGATTTTCATCTGGTTCAATATATGGGTTGATAGATCTGGCCTTGGCAAAATCTCTGAATTTTCATGGATCCAGGGCTCTGAATCCTCCCATACCCATAATTCCCTGCACTCTATCTTGGTATCTTAGATCGAGTTTGCCCGCACCAAATAGACGTTTAGAAGTAAAATAACCTTTGTCTAACATTGAATAACATTGCTGAGAATGGTGGAAACAAAGGAAGAACGTGATCTAGACTGTGTATCCAATTTATAATGAGACGCAAAGGCGTGAACTGTTGACTAAGTTGCATCAGCAGAAACATCATCAATGGGAAATCTTTTCATGATGGGTGTTGAAGTAGCTATTTCTCTTGAGAAATGAACTTTGGGCTTCAACTGTAAGGGTAAACCTTTTTTAATGAAGGCAAAGGCAGTACAATTTGATAATCATCTTGAAAGGGGGTCTATATTAGAATCTCAAAGTCTGACAATATTGAACACGATATTGTCGACACGAGATTACTGAAAGTGCACATCGAATGTTTAAACGGAAATCTCCGTAAGGGGAGATTTCCATTTACTTCAATGTTGTGCGATCTCGGAGTTGGTAAATTTAAGTAGTGGGGGTGTGTGGGGGTGCAGGGGGGCTTGCCCCCCTGCGTAAACACTTTGGTTTATTTTATTTTTTTTTGTTTTACTTTTTTTTTATAACCGTTTGATGGTTTATCACTTCGATGCATAAAGTTCGATCTTTATGCATTCGAAGTATTAAACCTTCGAGGTTATAATATAGACCCCTTGAAAGAGTAACCTTAGAAACTAGTTTGTCCAGTTTGGGAATAGAATATGCAACAAATGAATGATTGGACAGATTTCTTGAGGTGTTTCTTTCTATGGACATAAAATCTAGTTGAAATGATCAGCCAACATATGTAGAGTATATTTGCCTTTGTTGGAGAATCTGGGAAAAAACACTGGCCTTTGTGGAAAATCATGTAAGGGGTTTGCAAGAAGCGGACTGTAATTCTGAAACTTACCTGGCTGATGTAACAACCACAAGAAATATTGTACTGCAAGAGAGGAACTTCAACTCTGCTGAAGCTGCTGGTTCAAAGGGAGGTTAGGTTAATGCTTGAAGCAAAATACTAATATCCCATGGAGGTACTTGGTCTCTGATTGGTAGCTGTAGAATGAACATTTCCCTCAAAAAGGCTTTAAACACCTTAGAGATGCTATGAAGGTGTTATTTTCACCTATGTGGAAATTTGAAATTGCAGCCATTTGCACTTTGATAATGGAAAAACTGTAACAACTATGAAAACATTCAGACAGAAACTCCAGTATGGAGAGATAGCAGCAAAAAATGGATCTATTCCTTTCCATGTAACCCAGATGGAAAATCATTTCTATTTACTAAGATACACCTTTTTATGGATTGCTTTTGAAAGGCTGAGATAATCTAAACAACCAATGCTAGAAGCCTGGTATCATAGACTAAGGTTAGAACTGGAGAAACAAAGCAGTTAATTTCATGGATTGCTTGCCCACATGAGGCGATCCAGCCAGGTGAGTCAAAAGATTTGGATACTGATCCAACATCCATGGAAGATGCACTAGTAGAGGCCACAGAAACAGGAACCATGTTTGTCAGGGCCAGAAGGGTATAGTGAGGTTGACCCCAGTAATGGAAAACTCAAAGCTGACACTGTTGGATTGAGGGACCACTCCTGAGGCATTAAAATAGTTCTGCTCAATTTATCCGCTAACATACTGGACATCCCTGAGATGTGCAATGCTGTCATACTCTCATGGCTTCCAGGCAAATGGGGATATGAGTGGGTTCCTCCCTCTTTATTTATGTACCAGACTACTGCCATGTTTTCTGCCTGTATGGAAATTACACCTTTGAGGAGAATGTCCTGAAATGCCTGCAAAGCAAGGAGGACTGCACTCATCTACAAGACACTGATGTGAAGATTGACCTCTAGATGTGACCAAGAACCCTGGACAATTCTCCCTTTGAAATGCCACCCTCTTCCCCACTCTAGAAATCTCCCTGAAAGCTTCTCTATCTTTACATGATAGTATGCATCCTGGAGAGGAGATCTATTGGGCAAATCCAATCATCCTTCCTCAGAAAAGGCAATATGGACTGGATTCATGACCATCTGGAATTTTGTTTGTTTGATGAACTTGTTTAAGTGACTCACGTCTAGAATGGGTTTAAGGTCCCAATTTTCTTGGGTACCAAAAATAACCATGAATAGAACATTAACTTTAATTGGTCTTTGGGGCTTGTTGGACAACTCTTTTTTTTCGAGCAGTTTGAAAATTTCTGCTACTGGTAGTTCCCACTGACTTGATGGAACGTTGGCAGCTTTCTTCGTTCTTACTGGGGAAAGGAAAAGGGAATTTAGTAGCCCCTGGAAATTATGTTTAGCACCCAGGATCTGTTATGTCTTGCCAGGCTTGTGAGGGCATGGATAAACACCCCCTGACTGCCTCCAGAGTCCAGCAGCTGAGTAACCTTTCAGGAGTGCTGATAAGGCTTTTCAGTAAAGGGACCATGAAAGCTCTAATTTTGTTGTCCTCCTCTACCTCTTGGGTGATGTCTATAAAAGTTACCTTTACCTTTTCCTATGCCATGAGGAGAGGTCTGTCCCCAGGAATGTCATGATAAAATCCCTGTGATTTTTAGAACTACATCTTCTTGCCAGCCCTCTGATTCATAGAGAAGGTCCTTTGATGGGTGCAAAAACAAATTCCCATGACAGAGGGTTTTACCATCCTGCTGACTCTTGGATAGAGTGTCTTTTACCTTCGACCCATGTGGATTCATCAAACGGGCATTAATGAAGGATGTCTTAAGGCTTTCCACAAAGTCATAAAGACTCATCCAGGCATTCTAGCATACAGTAATACCAATGCCCTCTGCCCTTGCTATACCATCAGTTGCATTAGATTCAGTATGGATTGTAAGGCAGTGAGCTGGGAGTCCACAGTCTTCTGGACATCCACAGGCAGGTTACCTGAGAGTCACTTGGTGAGTTCCTTAGTCAAGTCACTATGAAATTGGGTTATATGAGCCAAATAGTTCACTACTTGAAGGTCGAAGGATGCTGAAGTGTATGTCTGTTTCCCAAACCTGTCCAATGCCCTAGACTCCTTACTGGGGGGGGGGGGGGGTGGACATGGGAGCTTTCCTCTGATAATTCCTTCTTACTGTCTTACTGGTCACTGTGACCACCACAGCAAATACTGGTGGACATCTGGTCCAATGCTTCCTGTCCTTGGCTGCTGCCAAGATCCTATCTGGTTTCATTGGTATCGGTTCCACCAAGTCAGGGTCCTTTCAAGCATGCTGTGACACAAGATCAATCAGGGGATCAATGGTGGTACTACCCAGAATGAAGCCGATACAGAGCCAAAGGTGTCCAAGAACAGGGTCTTGTCTGGTAAAGGATCATTGTTTTATCAATTCTAGGATCTCACTGAAGATGACGTCTTCTAAGAAGGATCTGGGGGATCTTTCACATTCATCCAAATCTGTGTGTTCTGTGAATGACTCTGGAGATGAGTCTATGTGCTTCCATTTACAGGTCCTTTCAGACTGAGAACTCACACAGTGAGCCATCTGGGAAGCCTGTGGTGCTGACTGTCCATGCTGCATAGAAAAACAAAGACAATCCTCTCGAGGCTGGGTTGGAGACAAACCTCTCAACTGTACAGATTTTCACAGACTGTCCAGATTTTTGCCTTATATTTTTGGTCCATTATTTATAAAATTGTGGCTTTCTGGCAAATTAGTGACAAATCATTAAAAAATGAAGTTAGAAAATAATGACAGACATTTGAGTTTTAGACTTCATACCCTTCAGGAAATTCATGCTTATGCAAAACCTGTTATTCTACATACCTCTCAATCTCTTAAAAAATCTGGACAAAGCCATGAAAAAAGCGGTACAAATAGGGATAATTTTTAAATATTGCACTTACAAACTTAGAAAGTTGATAGAATAACAGGTTTTGCATAAGCATAAATTTCCTGAAGGGTATGAAGTCTAAAACTCAAATGTCTGTCATTATTTTCTAACTTCAGTCTTTAACGATTTGTCACTAATTTACCGGAAAGCCACAATTTTATAACAAATGGGCCAAAAATATAAGGCAAAAATCTGAACATTCTGTGAAAAACTGTATAGTTGAGAGGTATGTTATTCTATCAACTTTCTAAATTTGTAAGAGCAATATTTAAAAATTGTCCCTATTTGTACCATTTTTTTCATGGCTTTGTCCAGATTTCTTACTCTAAGAGGTTGAGAGGTATGGTTGGAGATGAGCTGAGTAGAAACTGTTTTTCTCTCGGTACAGCCAAAAACCCTTTCAAAGGCCTCGAAAGCTAAAGCCACCATTGCTCTAAAGGGAAAACCCCTCCTGACGGAAGTAGAAGGAAATCCCACTGTCCTGCTGGTCCCTGGTCCTGACACCAAATTTGGACCTAAGCTGTTGTGGGCCAAAGCCCTGAGAGGGTCAGATGGTTCCAATAACTTCACAGTCAACTTACCCTTTGAGTTCTGGCACCAACACTTCAGCTCTGAGACTCTTCCTGATCCGAATGCCTCAGAGTTAAGAGAGAGAGGGATACAGTCGAGTCAAAGTATCAGGCCCTGTCGGCTCTGACAAAGGTGCACTGGGGCAGGATGGATCCATGACAAATGGATCTGATGAGCAGACCAGTACTGAAGATGGAAGAAGAAGGGATGCTGGACCAGTATATGGTGTGTTCAGGGGTGACAGCACCAAGAGAAACCCAAACTGAATTCACATTCTCAAGAAGTTCCTCATCATTCTACGGACATCTTGTTCAGTGAAGCTTCCTTCTACTTCTTTCGGCTTTTCCCGGTTAGGGATCGCCACAGCGGAACTCCAGTCCGCTAATGACTGGCAGTAGATTTTTACGGTGCCGAGATGCCAGCCCAATGCCCAACCTTCAACAAAGGCACGCCCATTCACGCATGTCTTTCGAACGCCTCTCGACCGCGGGGAGGACATGCATACTCCACACAGAAGGCACTCCAGCCGAGAATCGAATGGGGGAACCTCTTGCTGTGAGGCGACAACGCTACCACTGCACCACCATGGCTTTGTTCAGTGAAGCTTCTGAATGACAACATTGAAAATGCCACTCAGAATGGTCACGAAAATCTTTTCTCCTGCAAAATAAGACAGTGCAACTTTGGAAATATAGGTTCCAGTAAAAACTAGAGCCAAGATGAGGAGGGACGGGTCCAAATTACTGATGGATCCAACCTCCTTGGCACTTTAGGATCATGACTAGATGAAACACTGGGATTCAGGGACCTCTTCTTGGATTTCTCAAGCTTTTCTTTTTCTGTATCTGTTTTTCTTTCTGTCTCTTCTCCTTCTCTAGCCTCTCTTTCTCATTACACTTGTATTTTTCCTTTGTCTTGGTCTTGTCCTGTTTCTTGACTGGAGATGATGCAGCAGTGGATAATGATGAAGTAACAAGAAGGGAAGACCTTGTCTGAGAAGGGAAAAGACCTTCAACTATTAACTTTTCCCTTCAAGCTTGAAGGTCCCTAGTACCGAAAGATGTACCGGCATCACAATCAGTTTCGACATGGGTAGTGCCCAAACAATAAAGACATGAGTGTGGATCTTAAGGGGGAATTTTGTGGCCACACTCAATGAATTTCTTAAACCCCTGGCCACCCAACATCTTGATATAAAAACAACACTCAAAGAACTTAAGTGACTGTATACTAAGGCACACACACATACACCACACCAAAAAATCTGAGGAAACTAGCTATCTACAAGGGCAGCTGTTACAAAATAATGAAAGTAACCACTATTCTAAGGTCTAAACCTAATCTATGCCAATGACAAAGAACTTTTTTAACAGGCTGGCTTGAAAAATAAAGAAAAGTAACTATAACAATACAGAATACAGAAAAACTGGAGAGACTAGTCTCTCAGTAGGACAGTAGTTCATAGGCAGTGACAAGTGGAGTGCCACAGGGTTCCGTCCTTCGACCTCTCCTGTTTGGTATCTACTTCTATGAAGTACAGGCTAACACAGAAGGCCTCTGGCTGACGAAGTTTGCAGATGACTGCAAACTAGGAGCCATAGTCAAGTCCCCAAATGATGTGGACATCCTACAGAAGGGCCTCACTGAGACAGATGCCTGGTGTCAGAGCCATAGTCTCAAGCTCAATGCCAAAAAGTGCAGTGTCATCCCCTTTGGTAAAAGCTCCATACCCATGAACTACCACATAGGCAGCAATCTACTTAACACCGAATGCGTGATAAGAGACCTTGGGACCCAGGTGGACAGTAGTCTCTCCTTTGATAGTCACATCGACACAGTAGTCAGGAAGTCCTTCTATGTGGCACACCTCATCATAAAAGTGTTCTCATCCAGGAAAAAAGAGGTCATTTTTCCCCTCTACTCGTCACTCATTAGACCCATTATAGAGTACAATGCCCCTTTTGGAATGTACCTCACAAGACATCTGCAGCAGCTGGAAAGGCCACAGAAGTACCTCACAAAGAGGATTACTGGCCTCAAACAAATGCCCTACACTGACCGCCTCAAAAAAACTCCAGCTTTACTCAGTAGCATATCGCCAACTCCGAGGTGATCTCTGCCTAACATATAAAGCTATGTCAAACCCAGAGCTGTTGGACATGCTGCACCTAAAGAAATCCCAATCCCTCTGAGATACACGCTCTAGGGACCTAAACATTGTCACCACAATAAACAGGACATGCTGGAGGGATAGATTCCTGTCCCAGAGACTTCCAATACTCTGGAACAAGCTACCCATCTATGTCAAGCAAAGTTCTTCATTAGTACTCTTCAAGAAAAATCTTGATGAGTGGATGGGAAATAGAAATACACCCCAGGGATCACTTCTTTGTCTCTGCTGGACAGTGGCACAGGAAAATAACTTTCTTGGGTGGCGTAAGCTATGGAACCTTGCTGGCTAGGCTTACGTAGGCCTTTGGGCCGATAGCCTAGTACCTACCTATGAACCTATAAGATCACAGATGTCCAAAAAAGAATACACTCTATAAATGAAGGGCCTTCATCCGAAAAACATGTCTGATGCTTCAGGTGTCAAGTGAGATATGAGGTATCAAAGTAAAGTGCTAGGAATTGTGGGTAGGGAAGGAGTCTGAGCCCTGGATTCATGAAACTTCAGAGATGGTGCCGAGGTTGGATCTGATCACGTCTGACAACCCATGGGTTGAATCGGACAAAAATAGACATTGTATCATCTGTTTTCCTGCATTTTATTGAGACTTGTTTATTTTATTTCTCGCCAAAATTAGATGAGGAGTTAGAGAATCCCTTGCTAAACTTGAAAAAGGAAGGATGAAAAACTCTTACAGATTCCCTGTATCAGCTTACCCCATTCATCATTCTTTTTGATCACCTTGGAAAAAGAGGGGCCAAAAACTAAATCCCTTACAAAGAAGAACTTAAAATCTCATTTCAGACATCATCTGTGAAGCTCTGAGACTGCAGCTATGCAAACCTCCTCAAAATAGTAACAGTGACCATAGCCCTTTAAGAAGTATCAACAGAGTCATACATACACACACACACACACACACACACACACACACACACACACACACACACACACTGCAATACGAGTAGTGAGTTGAACAATAGAATAAACTAAATTATTTTAAGCGATTTTTCCTCAAAAGAAGAAACTGCAGACAGAACATTCCTCATACTTTTACAATTAGTCAGGACAAATTTTAGCATATGAGCCTGACAATTCAAAATTCTGAAAATCAGAGTTACAGAAGCACTTACTTTTTCTCCATATTTATCAGTAAATAATCTTCCCATTCTATTCTGAAATAGTAAAGTTGTAAATAACTAAATGCTTGGCAGAAGGATTAACTAAAGCCATAGTAGATGGATCAGGTTTGGGAAAAGAGTATAAAAACTTAAAGGACTGAGGAACTTTATACATTCTGTCTTTTTAGGAGCAGCTGGCTGTCAGAAAAATTGCAGGCAGTAGCACACATGTCCTCCAAGGCAGACAATACTGGAGGATGGGGGTGCAGGTTCTGGAAATTCCTTCTGTAACAAAGCACCTGCATGCAAATATTTAGCATCTTCCACTTCATACTATTTTCTGAGGGACTAAGAAACCTCAGTATTTTCCCATTGAAAACACTGGCACATTATAGAAATAGTCTCACAGAAGGAAAAAATGCTCACAAAGAGAATCAGAAACTGAGTTCTCCTCTGAGCCTCAATCAAAAATCTGAGGAGAAAACCCATTATCTGTCCCTTCATCCTCCTGTCCAGATTCAGAATCTTGCATTTCTTCAGGAAAGGAAGTATATCTCTTTTCCCAGAAACCACCTTATAAGAAAGGATCAATAGCCTGAATTAAACCCTGAGCCAGACCCAGTAAACTACTCCTGTCTAGGGAAATTTGAGGCAGAGTTGATACATGCTTGGTTTTCTGTTTCTTTTTGACAAGAAAAATAGGGCCAATGGTGTTATTACTGACAGCAACAGCTTCCCTAGGGATGGGAAGAACATTCTGACAAAACAGGGAAGCTTTCCCTGTTCTCTCTTCCAAGACCAGTAAGAGTGGATTTCCTTTGCCTACTGAGGGTCCCCAACAGCCACAGAGGATGTGGCAAGCCCCCAGACTTTGCTCTCAAGATGAATTTCTTGGGATCCATGTCTCGATTACATAATAAGCAAGTTATGATTGGCAATCTAGTCATAATCCTTTATATTATATACATCTTATCCTCTTTTACAGATCAATTTCCTTTTTAACTTAAACTGTTAACATTCTAGCCACACACAATGCCCACACCTACATTCTTGATAAGGACAAAGCCCTGTCAGACTTCTTTCAATGCTCCTTCTATAATTACAATTCCCAACAGTTCCAAACACTGTTGTCCAGCACCTAACTTCAAAAATCTTAACACATACAAGTGCAGTGCAAACTACATTCTTCCATGTAAATAACAACCAGCATGTTCAAATAACAATAACACATCCCCTCCTCAAAAACAACTGATTCCTCCTAAGGTGTAAGGTTTTACCCACTCTTTCTCTATCAAAAATGTACAAAAATTTACCCTTGCTTTAGAATGTCATCATTTATAACAAATCAAACTTAATCACCCAAATCCTTAAAAAACATCTGCCTAGACCTGGTATACCTACTAACAGATGTTAAAAAATTAACCAGACCTTGATCCATCATCCTTCCTAACATCCCACAAGATTCTACTGTGTTTTCACAAGAATCCGCTATCCATTGTCCACCTTGACTGCCGTAGTCTTGTTAACATATCTGTTACCCATGAAGTATGTGTGGTCCAATATAATCCCAACATTATTTGCCTCAGACTACCTAAATTCAGTCTTTACCATCCAAAGAAATAACTAGACAGGCATAAAAAGAGGAAGATGCATAATGTTACTAGTTAAAAAGTGCATACATGCAATTATACAGCATCTTCCACTTCACAAATTTCAATAGATCCTAACTAGGTCTGGCGGTAGAACTCAAATGCATATTGTTCTTGGTATGTCCCCCTACATCAACCTTAATAATTTTAAGCCTAATCTTTAAAGACATTTTCCTTTCGATTTACAACTGATTTCAAACTAGGCTGTTTATGACTCCACATCTGAACTCAGTCATACTATTAAACTCCACCGCCTCAAGCAATTTATCTATTACACTTCTGTTTTTGATATACAATATGCATATATATTGTTCTGATTGCATGGATGGTTTACTCATTTGTTGTGTTATCATGGTGATTACATTACATCTGGGATTCTATAATCTCTAAGATGTAAGATTGTTTATGTCCATTCATTTTTTTCCAGACATTCTTTATTTCTGTAAATTTCCAAGTTATGAATTTTTTAAAACAATGTTAGATGCAGTCTTTGGATAGTTTGACAGTTAAAAGTATAATGTGTGAGGTTGCCTGTTGTCTTGTTTGATTATTTTCGAATTTTGCATTCTGTCTCTAAGATTTTTGAGTTTCATTCAGTCAAGACTCCATTTGGACCCTTATAAAGAGGTGAGATATGTGGCAATTTATTATCACACACAAAATACTTACTTTTTAAGACAAAACCTGTTTGTGTTTTGCTTCTTTGTGGAATTTAATAAAGGAGCTTATCTGTCACTGTTATTGCTGGAGTTACTGGTAATTTTTTACAAATCCATTTGGTGGATTTATCAATTTGGGCGCATCTGGATTGTGATATATTTGGATTGTTTAGGGAGTATGTTTTCTGATGACTGCAAAATAAGAGACTCAATTCTAAAGTGCAAGATATTTGATTCATCACTCATATACACTGCATTTATCCATTTTTCTATCTGTTTTTGTCTTGATTTTTGTTTTCTATTCATTTCAATGGGAAATGACAACTGCATCAGATATTTATTGAAAACACTATTTCATAGAATACCTAACTTTCTATAAATGGATTGTCTTGTGGGTGTTCTCTGTTAAGGTTTGATTGTAAGCTTTTTTTTTTGGATAGTGTCAGGAACATTCTGGTATTATTTTTCTGGGGTAGCAATAGTAATGTAATAGTATGTTATTTTTATAGTTTTACAGTCTACAGTACTTGGCTTTATACTGTGGCAAGGGTGTATAACTACCCGAGTTGTTATTATGTGTTGGAAAGGAAGGGTCAGCAAATACTTTCACAACACACCTCTTTTTCTCACTAAGAATTTTCCACTGACTTATAGGTCAAAATTTGAACAGCTCAGTTAAGTTCATAAACATACATACACACATGTAAAGTATATACATACATATATATATATATATATATATATCACATTCCACAGCAACGGAAATAACAGCATAGACTGATGAATAAAATATTCCATTGAAGGCGAAGGCCGAGGTACCAGAATCAGAATTAAAATATTTTATTCATCAGTTTATGCTGTTATTTCCGTTGCTGTGGAATTTGGTATATTTGGACTTTTTCCACTGTTTCAACAGTGTTGCTGTGTGTTTTTTGGTATATATATATATATCACATTCACATTGCCAAAAGCACAGTTCTCCGAACCACATTTTGCCGAGACCATAACTCCGAAACAGCAGTTTGCGTACTATTGAGCGAAAGCTCAAATAACTGAAACCCAAACTAGCGAGCACACTTTAGCAAAAGTGTGTTTTCACCGAAAATGCACTTTTGCTAAAGTGATCTCAAGAAAATGAAAATAGTGACAGAATGGCTGTTGCTGAGGTCGCGGCACAGTGGGGATAAGGGAATATTCCCTTTTCCCCACTGTAGTGCGATCTCGGTGTGAGAATATAAAAGTAGGCGGGTGGGGGGTTTGTCCCCCACATGGTAGGTGCAGGGGGGCTTGCCCCCCTGCATAAACGTATTTACTGTTTTTTGTTTTAATTTTTTTTTTGCAAACTGTTCTGAATGTACTTTTTCGAAGGAAAAGCACTTTCGCGAAAGTGTACTCGGTAATTTTGGTGTCAGTTATTTGAGCTTTTGCTCAATAGTACAGGATCCATATATATATATATATATATATATATATATATATATATGTGTGTGTGTGTGTGTGTGTGCGTGCGTGCGTGTGTATACACACACACACACACACACACACACACACACACACACACACACACACACACACACATGTATGTGCATGCATGCGTGGCTTCTTTGAAATCCATCACTGTAACTCCAGCAATAACAGTGACAGATAAGCTCCTTTATTAAATTCCACAAAGAAGCAAAACACAAACAGGTTCTGCAGTCAGTCAGCCACCTTTTTCATTTAACTGCCACTCTAAACAAGCTACTTACACTTATCTATTTGCCACTCCTTCCTTGCCAGCCCTTCTCCTCAGCTCCATCTTCTACCTATTGCTTAGCATTTTTTTTTTATGTGCAAACTAAGTCAGTCATCCTTTTGTCTCTCGTAGAGGACAAGTAGCTTTTCATCATTATCTTGATCCTATATCTGCTTTAGCTTTTTGTTGCCTTTTGTTATGCTACTTCTTTCTGCCTGACTTTAATACTCAGCACAACAGCAAGGGAATGCTTTCAACTGAACCCTACACAGTAATTATTAAATCACTTTCACTTAGGCGAACCCCTTTGCCACACATCCTATCATATCACTCAACTTTTTTTTTTTATTTATTTATTTTAATTTATCTTTTCTTTCATGACCTGGCCCAGAATGGTAAGGGCAAATATAACACAAATGGACAATTTAGAACAGCCAATCAACTACCATGTTTTATTAACTTTGCAGGATACTAGACTACCTGGAGAAAACCCATGTGGAAATAGAGATAAGGTTATTCAAATAATCCCGTAGAATCATGGTGTATTAGCCACCCATTCAAGGTGAGCTACACCACGTAACCTAGGGACTGGATGTGTGTTTTCCTATTCACTCATCAATCATAGATTTAAAAATAGCTCCAGTGTTCCAGTCCTTTATTGCATGGACAGAGGGTGCCTACTACAAGGAATGAGGATGTACTGGGTTAGATAAACATCATGCCATTAGGTCTAGTTTATGCAATGCTGAAAGTTGAAGTAATTGATAGAGAAATTCATGGTGCCACCAATTTTGAGGAGGATGCGAACATCCAAAATGTTGAGGGTCTTTCAAAATATGAAAGGTCTAGCATGCATCACCTCATTAGATACTGTGCAAGATGGAATATAATGACATGGATTTTAATCTTTCCATATTGATTGGGGAGCTTAATCCCATAATTTTCTTGGTTACAAATTTCTGTGGTCTTTCTAGCTGAACAAGGCTTTTGTAGTGATACATGCTGAAGGGGTATTGTATTCAATGACAGACCTGATAAGAGATTTATAGAATGGATCTCCTTGGACCTATAGGAGATGTCCTTGGAAACTTATTGTGTGCGCTAAACAAAATGAGATTTCTAACCAAAACTTATACATGGTGATCAAAGGATAGTCTGCTGTTGACAAATGTTCCCAGACTTTAATGACTGTGTAATATGTTACGAGCTAAGGAAGTCTGATTTCCCAAATATAATTGCGCTAAATCTTTTGGCAATGTGATTGAGCCTATAGTCATTACACTGGATGATAGTCTGATCAAGTCCTTGCTGGAGTATCTGGACTATGTGATTTTCATTTGGTATTTCATAATAGCATACAGTCTGTAGTCATCAGACAACTTGATAAGCTATAATTCTGTTGACTTCTGCTTTCACATCAAAGGCATGAATACCAAAGAAGAGGAGGCTTAAGAATGAGCCTTGTGAGAAATCATTAATGACATTCTTTTGTACAGAAGCAGTATAATCAACCTCAAATTAATGAGTTCTATCAGTGAACTAATTACTTATTTAAACATAAGGGCTAATATTTAGTTGAGTGAGGTTGCTGATAATACCTGCATAAGGAATTGTGTTAAAAGCCTTGGCCAGATCAAGATAAGCAGTTTAAACAGACTGATCTTCATCCAGGGCTTCAGTAACATTTTCAAATAAATTAGTTAAACGAAGTAGACGTGATCTGAATGTCATGAAATCAAACTGATTTGAATCAAGAGACTATCGGTCACCTATGTCTTTGTTTATTAGTTCAATATTGATGCACGGCTGATTGTACAGATGATACTGGTGAGACTCATTGGTCTACAATTATTACAACCTCTGGGAGAGTTGCCCTTATGCAGAGGTATCACTATGACAGTTTTTCAAGCCTTCCTTCTGTAACCAAGGGAAGGAATCAGGTCTAACAGATTCAGAAGAGACTGAGTTAGGCTATATTTTGCCATTACCAGAAAGTAGCCAATGTTGTTATCAGGACCCAAAGAAGCAGTTTTTAGTTATAGTCAATGTGCATGGGACCTGTACTAAAGTGATTGTTTGATAGCATGAGATGTTATGGAGACAATGGAGGAGGGGCAGTGAGATGAGAAGGTAAAGAGAAGACAATGAATTTTTTTTGCATTGCTTTTTGCTGCCATTTCTGCTGACCAACAAGCATCTCCCAACTCTGGAAATGAAGTCAAGTTGACAGTCATAGGGGTCGCTTGTTAGCATCATGATAATAACAACGATTTTCTAAGGTCGTTGCCTCCAGCATTTGGGGGGGAAGTACAGGTGACCATCACTGCATGGCTATATCTCCACATCCTGTACATGCATGCATCCATGTACATACTGAGGGAGGCTACTGTGTTCATGGCTTGGTGAGATAAACACATGCCAAGAATGCCCCCAATCATTTCCACCCCTCTTCCAAGGGATTGTCGCATAAGACACGTCTAGTTTCCTCTCCCATCCAGGAGAGGCATTCCCATGCTCTTCATCCCAAGTAAGTCCTATTCTTCCCCTTCCATGTAGGATAAGCATACCCATTCCCCACCCCAGATCTTGCAAGTATACATCACTAATCGAACATTAATCATAGTCAATAATTTATTCCTTAACGCCAACAGAAGTGGTACACTACAGCTGAATTTATCAATGAGGACATTAACAATGGCTTCAGGATCAGAAAAAATACTATGCATGGTGTTATGCCTGAGTTTTCTAATATATTTAATAAGGCTTTGTGACTGTCTTTGGGGAAGTGGCAAGCTTTTTTTTTGGTTGTTTTTCTTAACACCTTTATTGAATTATCACTTGTGACACAGGCAAATGTGCATTTATGCAAAAGTAATTAAACTGAATTAAATTAACATTAACAAACATTAGATATACCTGTTACTCAAGCTGTTGGAGAGACTGACGTACTGCCTGCTGTGATATTCAGAAAAGATAAGAGTTGATTCTCATTTTTTGTCTGCCCTTTTGATTTAATATCTCTGTAATCTGGACAACTGTTTTTTAACTGTCCTTTTTGTTGTGAAATAAAGCTAATATCTGTTAGTGTTGACCTCAGTTTGTAGTGAGATCCTTTGTCTAGAGGCCTATCTGCTTACTTAGTGAGATAAAGTGAACAGAACTGGTTTCATCTGGGCAGGGCATTCCTACAACTGTATTGTCTGGATAATAGGTCTGTTTTCTGCTTTCTGTGCCTTAAATCAGATACACTTGCTACTCAAGCTGTTGGAGAGACTCACTTACTGCCTGCTGTGATATTCAGAAAAGATAAGAGTTGATTCTCATTTTTCGTCTGCACTTTTGATTTAATATCTGTAATCTGTACACCTGTTTTTTTACTGTCCTTTTTGTTGTGATAGAGTTAATATCTTTTAGTGTTAACCTCAGTTTGTAGTGAGATCTAGACACAATCACACACAAACACATAACATCTATCCCCTTACCTAACTAACACTAGCTCCCAAACAAATGCACAAACACTCTTAACCCTTTCCAAACAGGACTTACCTGCCTCGACAAAACATGCCTTTGAGATGTCCAACATTTGACTATATGAACGAACAACAGTCTCTAACATCCCTTGCACTTGTTGGCCAAATATACATTCGACAAAATGCAGGGGAACCATATATAGACAAATATGGGTTCTATCCCATTGGTCGAGTGTATACTTGGTCAACAGCTGTTAAACAGCTGGCTGACAGGTGTCCAAGACTGAACAGTTGCTGAGGTTGGGGAATATGCCCTTGCCCTTTGTGCCATCTTGGAGTTAGTATTGATGGAGTGTTGTTGGCGCAGCCCCATACATTGGGGGTGTAGAGAGGTTTGTCCCCCTGCAAAAAATGATGTTTTATTTGTTTCCTTTTCTTGCTTGCACCGAGGCTGTTTCTCAGTGCATGCAGAGCTAGCTGCTTGACAATGTATGCATTTTAGACATAACGACATTGATACTTAGCATGTTGATGATGGGTGTATTTGATGTATATGAATACACCCATACATATATTTATACATGGATGATGATCAGTGCATCAAGCAACAATTTGTTTGATAGTGTATTCAGTTGGAGAAATAGAGTTAATAATAATAGTGCTGAAATGTGGTTTATGTTGAAAGCAGGAAGTTTGAATTGTTTTGATTCCTGTAAGTGGGAATGGGGTGTGTGTGTGTGTGTGTGTGTGTGTGTGTGTGTGTGTGTGTGTGTGTGTGTGTGTGTGTGTGTCTGTGTGTGTGTGTCTGTGTGTGTGTGTCTGTGTGTGTGTGTATGAGTTAGGATTAGGTTAAGGATTAAGTAAAGGGATAGAATTTGTGTTGTGTGTGTGTGTGTGTGTGTGTGTGTGTGTGTGTGTGTGTGTGTGTGTGTGTGTGTGTGTGTGTGGACTTGGAGTGTTTATGTGAGTGTTAGTGGGTCAGGGTCACAGTATGGAATAGGTACGAGGACAGATTTTTTTGATGATAGCATGTGCCAGTATGAATGTTTTGGGCTGTGTGGGTGAATTTCACAAATAACAATTTTTATGACAGCATGTTCACGAATATTTTGAAGTGTTTGTAAACACTTTTGCAGTAGTGTTGTGCATGCGTGAGGTTGCACATATCTGTGTCTAACTGTCTTGTATAGTGGTACTGTTAGGGATAGGAGTCTTCATAAATTAATGCATAGGGTTAGGGTTAGGACCAAGATAAGGGTTATCAGGCATGAGTAAGGTGAGGTAGGGGGAGCAAAGCCCTCCTGACCACCTTATTCATGCCTGCTAACCATAGCCCTGCTCTGAACTTTCATCCTACATACTAACTTAAAAAAGTTATTTTCCCTAAAAGTACCACTAATTAGACATTCTGGTCTGGAGGCACTGTTAGGGTTAGGGTCAATGAATGGCAACTGAATCACTTTGTTTTCCTTCTTATATCATGATAGCATTTGATTTTTTTCTTTTTTGGTAATTCTTTTTTGACTTGCATCAATTGTTTGTGTGTTGATGCTTTTGCACTTCGATGTACTATAATATAATCACATATGCATATATTAATGGGAAGGTTAACTATTTTCTTTGAAGACTGGTATTTGCTTAAGCTTTGGACGCAACTACTTCACTGTGCTTTTATTGTGCCACATTATGTACCTGTTAGTATCAGATTTCTGTTGTAACTGTTTGGAGTTGTTTTACTGCCAGATTTACAATTTAGCTGATGCATTTTTATACTGCTTAGTATTATTTAATGTTATATTTAGAGTTAAGATTAGTGTTTCAGTGTGGCCAATATCTAGGTTTTGCATTTTTATTTTAGAGCATAGCAGCTGCTTAGTTATGTGCTTTTTTAAACTAGCACAGAAGTCTGACCATTGTTCATAAAAGTAGTATTGCACTAATCAGACAAAAACAAGTAAAGTGGTGCAGGTAAACTGTTCCTCCAAAAATGAGAAAGCAATACAAAAGAAATAAAGGAGGTCAGATGAAGTAGCCTTGAGCTTACTTTGGATTAAATCTTTACATGTTTTTAGCAGCCGTGGTCTGGAGCCTCCTTTATTTTTTTAGTATTACAATAATGTTTGATAATGAAGGCAGAATGCTTTTAAATTCTTGATGATGTGGGTAGAGTGATGATATACAAGCTATAAAACCACATAAATGAATAGCTAGATAGACAGATATGCATTGCACAAACATACTGCAAACTAATGGATGTTGAATACTTCTGCATAATGTAAGTCACTGCTCTGTTTTCTAGGTGAGCAGTAATTCCACATCTTTTCATTTACATTGTCGCCATCTTACACACCAGTGGTGCATTTTTTTTTTTTTTGCCATTATCAACTTATAAATTCTCTGTTGGCCTTCACTGCGATTAGAAACTCATTCCTTCAGCTACACTTTAACAGTGGTGATTGTGCTCGACCAAAGTTATCACACACTTGGTCTGCAACCTGTTGTACATCTTTCCACCCATCCAATCAGCCCCTCAGCCAATTGCAGTTAGCCTTTATACTTAACCCCAGTTATGAACTATCCCCCATTCTGTCAATGGATACCTTTCAATTTTACCTCATATTCTCTATCTTGCTTTACCATCTTCTATTCCTATAGTTTTCTTCTAAGTGGCTCTGTCACTGAAATGTTTATGATGGAAATCCCGAGTTGCTGTTTATTTAATGATACAACTAGGCCTCAGAGTACAGCTGGAAGTCCAGTTCAACCTGTCTCAACAGACATTTTTTCAGCTAATTGTGAAACTCTCAAAATAACCCAGGTAGCAGAGAAATGCTTCTGTCTCAAACCCTTTGACAGGTATTTGTTTTTAAGACACCGCAAAATCAGCTACTGTAGATAGTGGTGTTGCTTTAAAGTAGGTCAAAGTCCAGAAATCTAAACTTTGTGTAAAAAATATAACCTTACCACAACTAAACTACACTTGAAGTTGTGGCAATACAACAGCAAAACAAATACTTCAAACATGAGCCTCAGTCACAATTTAATTTAAAAAGGAGGTCTGAAAAAAACTGATTCCCTGGTTCAGCTTGTACCTTTCATCACAGTTTTTGATCACGTCTGCAACATAGCGGCCAAACAATAAATCTCATTCCAAGAGAGAATTTAAAATTTCATCAGCTAGGAGGTTCTGTGAATGCAGCAATGCAAGCCTCCTCAAAACAGTACCAGTGGCTATAGCCTTGGAAGAAGAATTAACAGAGCCATACGCAGACTGCAACACTGCTGCAGTCATCACACTTGGGTTATCCTGCCGTCAGGTGGTCCAGCAGTCCGCCTGAGTTCCAAAGTCTTGGTCCGGCGTCGGTTACTGTCGCTTCTTCCCTGACATCAGTGCGCCAGGGGTATATTAGAGATATATATAGCTATATAAAAATAAAACAATACCTTCAGGCACAAGCAAATACACCACAGAGGTTGTATAGGATAGAGTGGTACAGATAAATTCAGCTAGTTCAGAGGGGATGGAGGGAGGGTAACCTGGACTGCAGCAGGGTGAACACTCGAACATCTACATTTATGGTAGGTACAAAACTGTACTATGTTCATCGTGTTACCCTGCTGCAGTTATCACACTTGGGTTGAATCCCAAAGCAAAGGATGGGTGGTGGAGTTAAACAGGGTTAGAAGAAGCTAGTAGGCCCTGCAAAACTGCAGTGGCAAAACCAGCTCTAGTCTTAGAATATAGAGGTAAGTGATAATGTTTGGTGAAGGTGTGCACTGAACTCCAAGTTGCAGCTTCCAGAATATCCTTGGTTGACACTCCCCTGAGAAAGGCTGCTGATGTAGCTGTAGCACTGGTGGAGTGGGACCTAATGTTAGCAGGTACCGGTTTCCCATGATGCGTGTAGCAGAAACGTATGCAATACCCTATCCATTTAGAAATGGTCTGTTTTGAGATAGCTTTTCCTTGTGATCCTGCATCATAGGCTACAAAGAGCTGGTCAGATTGTCTGAAAGCCTTAGTTTTATCCAAGTAGTAACGTAATTGCCTGTGAATGTCCAAAGAGTGCAGGAGTCTTTCTCCTTTGTTCTGGGGATTTGGGAAAAAGGTGGGCAAATGAATGGTTTGGTTTAGGGCCACACTGGATACCACCTTTGGCATAAAGGAAGGGTTAGTTCATAGAGAGACTCTGTCTTGATGAAAAATGAGGAAAGGCTCCACTGCCATTAGTGCCTGTAGCTCTGAGACTCTTCTAGCTGAGGTTATTGCTAGTAGCAGGGCAGTTTTCCATGAAAGAAATTTTAAATCAGCTGAAAAAGCTGGTTCAAAGGGCGGCAGTGTAAGCTTTTCCAGAACAATGTTGAGATCCCAAGTAGGTGTTGGTGCTCTCCTGGGCGGTCTTATGTTCTTAGCCCCTCTAAGGTACTGTCTTAGGAGTGGATGTGAGAATAAAGGAGGATCCGTGTTGTAATGAGCCGAAATTGCTGAGGCGTGGATCTTAATAGATGAAAAGGAAAGTCCTTTGTGCAACATCTCAGTTAAATATTGTAGAATCTGAGGAATGTTTGGATAAAGGGGATTTTGGCCTTTAGCCTGGTTCCAGGCGCAAAATCTTTTCCATTTGTCTGAATACGTTTTCCTGGTGCTGGGCCTCCTGGCCTCCAGAATGACATCCATAACAGCTTTGGATAGAGGTGTTGGCTGGTTGTTTAGGTAATTTGCCATGCAGCCAGGTTTAAAGTCTTGAGCTGGCTGTGTAGAATCTGATTGTCTCGCTGGGTGAGCAGGTGAGGAATTTGTTGTAAAATCCATGGTGGGCCGTGGGCCATGTTCCTTAGAATTGGAAACAAATGCTGGCGTGGCCAGTCTGGTGCAATGAGTATCATTTGTGGCCTCTCTAATCTGACTTTCAGCAGTACCTTTGCTAGAAGAAGCAGTGGAGGAAAGGCATACACTGTTAATGTTTTCCAACTGAATGAGAGGGCGTCCACTTTCCAAGATTGTGGATGGAATGTCCTTGTGCAAAATTTTTGAAGTTGGTAGTTTTGGCTGGCAAACAGATCTATGTCTGGGTGTCCCCATTTTTGAGCTATCATTGCAAATATTTGTGGATCTAGTTTCCACTCATGTGGATCCATGATGTTTCTGCTTAGGTCGTCTGCCAATGTGTTTTTCTTTCCTGGCAGGAATTGTGCTTGTAACTGAACCTGGTAAGACAGTGCTGTGTTCCACAAGGTCATTGCTTGCCAGCATAGAGGGTAGGAATGTGTGCCCCCTTGCTTGTTTATGTACCACATTACTCTGGTATTGTCCATCTTTATTAATAGTTGTCCTGGGTGTAAGTGGTCCTTGAAAGCTGTTAGGGCATTCTGTACTGCTAGCATTTCTTTTTGATTGATATGCAGATGCCTTTGATCTGTAGTCCATTTGCCCTGAATGCACTGTCCTGCCATGTGTGCTCCCCAGGCATAGTCCGATGCATCTGTTGTCATAGTTTGCCTGGCTGTGGGTAAGGTGAAAGGCTGACCCTTGTTGAGGTGACATGCCTGTGCCCACCATAGAAACTCCTGTTGAAGGCAGAGAATGAGTGGTATCATTGTTTCCAAGCTGTGGCTGTGCTGAGTCCATACGCTTTTCAGGTACCATTGTAATTTCCTCATATGCAGTTTTGCAAATGGTATTAGTAGTATGCAAGATGCCATGAATCCCAAGGCCTGCAGAATTTTTCTTGCAGGGAGTTGGGTCTTTGTTGCCATTATTTTGAAATATTGAGTCAGCTGTTGTTGCTTGTCTGGCGTGAGATAAGCCATCTGGGCCGTTGTATTCAAGCTGGCACCCAGGAATATTATGTTTTGTGAGGGCACTAGTTTTGATATCTTTTCGTTTACTGTGTACCCTAGGCAACTTAGAAGGTGTTTGGCAAATGCCAGATGTTTTAAAAGAATGTCCTTGCTTTCTGCTTGAATAAGGCAGTCGTCCAGGTATGGGTATATTTGAATTCCTCTTTGTCTGCAGTACGCAATTACTGGTGCCAGGCATTTTGTGAAGACCCTGGGTGCAGTAGATAAGCCAAAGGGCAGTGCAGAGAATTGATAATGCGTTGAACCTGCAATGAAGCAGAGGTATCTTCTGCAATTTTGTCGGATAGGGACATGCAAGTATGCCTCCTTGAGGTCCAACGTTACTAGCCAAGCATTCTTGCCCAGCATGGGAAGAAGCTGCTGTAGTGTTAGCATCTTGAATTTTGGTACTTGCACATAGGTGTTCAGAATTGAAAGATCCAGAATGTCTTCTCCTCCTTTCTGGGTAGCAGTACCCCATTGGCGTGGTTTGTAAGGGCCTTGTGACTGACCTCTGCCCTTTGGGCATCTGTATTTGCCCATCTGTGATCTGTCAGAAGCTGGAAAGGACCAGTTTTTTGTTGGCCAATTTCTGCTGAAACAAGGGGGTTGTACCTGTAAAAAAAACCTTGACTGTCTGCATAGACTTTGCCTTATCCTTCATTTTCTTTAAAACCTCTTCTGCTTTGACACCAAATAATACATCCTGCTGTAAAGGTGCATCCAATAATTTTGCTTTAACATGATCAGGTAGGGTTTGTTTTTTTAACCAAGCATGTCTACGTATGACAGCCCCAGTAACAGCTGCTCTACAGGAAGCTTCCAATGAATCAAATCCACATTGTAAAGTATGCTTGCCCACCTGTTCAGCTGCATGTAACAGATCCTGCATTTCCTTGAATTCAGACTGTTCAGTATGTGTGCTCATTTTTTGTTTTAATTGAGACATTAGGAATTGCTGATATTTCAGCATGTGAAACTGACAATTTAATGCTCTCATAGCCAGAGTTGCTGAGGTGTATATTTTCTTCCCCCATCTATCTAGGGCTCTGGAATCCCTTTCAGAGGGCACAGGATTTTTAGCAATAGAAGCTTTAGCCCCCTTGGGACCCTGGGAAATTGTTTCTGGGTCAGCCAGAGGGCTTTTATAAAGGAATTTGTGTGAGTCAGGTACTCTGTAGTATCTGTCTGGTTTGGCTGAAGCAGGAGGTAGAGAGTCTGGATTTAGACTAGACTCCAAGTAAACATCATCCACAACATCTAAAACTGGAGGGATAGAAAGTGGTCTGTGCTGGGGTAGTAAAAGGAACTCTCGGAGCCTTTTCTTAGAATCAAGAGTAGTTCTGGCCTTCCCAGTGGAAATGTTCCCTCATGGTATGTAAAGTTTCCCCAAAGGAGTAGTCTTCAGGGGGAGATGCTGAGGGAATAGAGTTTTCAGCATCAGAGTCTTCATAAGGGGGAAAAGTGTAATCCTGTTCCTCAGAAGAATCTGAGGAAATTGAAACCTGGTCAGAGGAAGCATAATCCTCCTCTTGTCTTGGTCTTTTATCTGGAGGGGGACGGGAACCCCTGATTATGGTAATCAAATCTTCAGCCATCTTAAGCATCTGTTTCTTAGGCATGGGGCCTTGAACTGTAGACTGATGTACAGTCTTTTTTGGTTTTAAAGGAGTTTTAAGCTTAGCATAAGATTTAATGGTGAGTGTAGTCGGTCTGAAGACACCTTCTGCAACCGAAGGTGTTTCCACTGCACCGGGGTCTCCTTCTGCTCCGGTGTCGGAAGGGCCTAATGAAGATGGCTGCATCGGCCTAGTACACTCCGCTTGAGAATCCGCAGCTGTCTGGGGTTCCAATTCTGCGGTCGTCAGGGGCTGCGTAAGCGCCTCACTGAAAACCGGAGAACCGGCGACAGGCCCAGCAGAGGCCTCGGAGTCTGGCTTGTTCCTAGGCTGCCTGTCCTTATCCTTGCGTTTTTTATGCATGCCGGTTGTCGGCTGCTCCGACGGCATGATATAATTAAATTTCCTACCAAAGTAATGTTGTGCGAAGTCAAAACGGCGTTTGATAGTTCGTTGATTAAACCTAGCACAAAACCGACAACCTGTGACGTCGTGGTCTGGGCCTAGGCAAGGAATACAATAAGAATGGAAGTCCTTATGAGGTATTTGCTTCCCGCAAGAAATGCAATTGTTAACTTTTTCTGACATCGGACTGAGGCAAGAAAAGGTTCCCCAACAGGGTACTTAGCTTTATTGAAGACTTCGGACTGAAATTCGAATCGAAAATCTCAGGTGTCGGCCGACTGGCACTTGCGAACTGCTTCTGCTTCGGGGACCGCGCGGCAAGAAAGACTGAAGAAAATGGTGTCGGATGCCTCTTATATACCCCTGGTGCACTGACGTCAGGGAAGAAGCGACAGCAACCGACGCTGGACCAAGACTTTGGAACTCTGGCCGACTGTGGGACCGCCTGACGGCAGGATAACCCAAGTGTGATGACTGCAGCAGGGTAACACAATGAACATCAATAGTTCTGTACTTACCATAACTTGGTATATGTGTTATCCTATTTCATTATTCATCACGTCTGGGTCTTGCATCCAATGTCGGATTCGATTCAGCACTTTAAAGAGTAGATTCAAGGTTCAAACTCCTCCCATCTCCCATAATCTCTTTCTACATTGTAAAGCTCAGATCTTGTTTGCCACATTTCGCTACAGATGTGATTCCTGGCTTGTAGCATTGGATAGAGCATTTCCTTTGAAATGTTTTCAGTTAAGTGATATAATTTCTGTTTTCCTAGGTAGCTTAGCTTTTTCTCTTCCTCCCTTCCCTTTTTTTATCTCGTGTACAGCGTTAGCCTTGTTTCTTTTCTTGCCCTTCCTTTTTGGCGCTTGGCACATTTTCCTGTTATCCCCCTTGTGCATTCAGCACTTCCCTTCCCTCTAGTTTAGTTTTTGGGACTACTGGTGTTTTGTTGCTGTGCTTTGCTTGAATTTATTTTTGGGTTGTGAGAGTTTTGCCCCTGCTACTTGTTAAGGAGTTGTGTGGGTAGTTTAGAGGCTTTTCAATTTAGGATAGGTTTCTCTGTGTTTTTGGGTGTGCGTGTGTGTGTGCTTGTTGGTAGGACTGTCAGACAGAGAGACAAACCTATCTACCAGTATATATCGGATTTAAAAGATGTTCTTCTTGTGGGTGTAAGATGCCTAACTCTGATGCACACAAGAAGTATGTTTATTGTCTGGGATCCATCCACCTCGAGGCTGAATGATCAGTTTACACAACATTCAACCTACTGACATTGGCAGATTGCCAGAATAAACTGTTGCTCAAGGGCATGGCGCAAGGGGGTTCCTTTGTTTCAGGCACCCCCCTCCTCTAGCTGCCACAAGGACTCTAAGATGAAAGCATCCTCTGCCTCCCCAGGGACTTCTCATCTGGCTTCACAAGACACTCGGATCCCAGTCCCTTGGATCTGAAGTCATCCTCAACAGTTTTGCATCTGAAGGTTCAGGATCTGTCATCTGGTGCCAAGGTCTCCTCGGATCGGAGACCCTTGGATCCTACCTCCGTTCCCTCAGATCCTTTAGCTCTCCCAGATCCGAGGCAAGCTGATCTACCGGGTTCAGATCCAACAAGTTCGTCAGATATGGAGTTAGTCATTCAAGGCTCCCAGTTGGAGCTTCTCAGGATCCGAAGTTTTAGGATCCCAGGTCTGAGTCATTCCCTGGATCGGGAATGCCATAGGGTAGTGGTGGGATCCAAGCTGGCTTCCTCATCTAAATCCACTCATTCTTCAGCCTCTTCCAGATCCTCCAGGAGCATCTTATCTTCTGACATGGACAGGATGATGAGGAGTTTCCTTAGGGCCCAGACAGAGATGGCCTTTTGGTGTCTCCAGCTTGATTCGAACAGTTATCCCTCAGCACAAAGGTGGGTCATCTACTGACCCTAAAACTAAAGGACTATGAGTTTCACTAGTTTTATATGCAAAGCCATGGAAATAATTACCATGGACATAATGACAGAGGGACCCTCCAAACACTAGACCCAGCCCAATTTGGTTTCGTCCAAGACAGGTTATGCCTACTCAAGCTGGTGGACTTCTTTGAGAAGATCACCAAAGCAATGGATGATGACAAGATGATTCAGACTGCCTACCTTGACCTGGCCACAACATTTAACACAATACCGCTTTCTAGCATTGTTGACAAACTCAAGAAGATAGGTATATACCCTTATGTCACTTGCTAGACAGCCAGCTGGCTCACAGACAGGACACAGGAACTTAGAATTTGGGAGTTCACATTTTTAAAGAGGCCAGTCACAAGCGGAGTTCCTCAGGGGTCAGTACTAGGATTGCTTCTCTTTAGCATTCATGTCTCTGAAGTCAAGGCCAATGTCAAGGGTCTCTGGGTGGCTAAATTTGCAGATCATTGCAAATTAGGAGCAGTCACAGAATCCTCTAATGAAACTAATGTTCTCCAGGAAGGGCTGACACAAACAAATAACTTGTGTCAGAGACATGGACTAAAACTAAATGCCAAGAAATGCATAATAGTATCCTTCAGTAAGTCACCCACCCCTGATAAAGTACAGTTTTGTACCTACCATAAATGTAGATGTTCGAAGATCCACATTGCTGCAGTCCTTACATATGGGTAGTCCGCTGTCCTCGGTCGGCCCGAATATCAAAGCATTAGGCTGACGTCGGTCAAGGCGCTTAAGACTGACATCAGGACGTCAGGGTACAAATGCGCATGACCGACGTCATATCCTCAGTCTTTTCTTGCCCCAGATGTCAGAAGACCCTAAAAAGAAAGGCCAAAACCAAAAGACAGCAAAAACAACCAACCACCCTTGCACTAATCATATGTACAATATATACAATATTCACAATATTTACAACCCAAACCACACAACCGCCTCTAACTACAGAGGGAAGGAGGGAGGTAAATTGGACTGCAGCAATGTGGATCTTCGAACATCTACATTTATGGTAGGTACAAAACTGTACTATGTTCTTCATCTCACATTGCTGCAGTCCTTACATATGGGTAGAATCCCAAAGCAGAGGTAAGGGAGGATGGCAAAACTATAAAGCATTAGGAGCTGCCAAAATGCCCTGTAAAATTGCAGTGGCAAAACCAGCCCTAGATTTAGAGTAAAGTGGAAGGTGGTAATGCTTAGAGAAAGTATGCACTGAACTCCAAGTAGCTGCCTCCAAAATATCTTTAGTTGCCACCCCCTTAAAAAAGCTGTAGAAGTGGCAGTAGCCCTCGTGGAATGAGGCCTAATTCCAGCTGGAATCTCCTTACCATGATGGGAATAACAGAAAGCAATACAAAACCCAATCCACTTAGAAATAGTTTGTTTTGAAACAGGCTTGCCCTGAGAACCCAAAGCAAATGAAACAAATAACTGCTGAGACTTCCTGAACCCTTTAGTTCTGCTCAAATAATATCGCAACTGCCTGTGTATATCCAAAGTGTGCAAAATCTTTTCCCCTTTATTTTGGGGGTTTGCATAAAAAGTAGGCAAATGAATAGTTTGGTTTAAAGCCACACTATAAACCACTTTAGGCATAAAGGAAGGATTAGTACGTAAAGATACCCTATCCTTATGGAAAATTAAGAAAGGCTCAACCGCCATAAGGGCCTGTAGTTCAGAAACCCTTCTCGCAGAGGTAATGGCCAACAAAAAAGCAGTCTTCCATGATAAATATTTTAACTCGGCAGTAGCTGCAGGCTCAAAAGGTTGTAGAGTGAGTTTCTCCAACACAAAATTGAGATCCCAAGCAGGAGTAGGAGCTCTACGTGGGGGTCTTATATTCTTTGCCCCTCTAAGGAATTGCTTAAACAAAGGATGAGAAAACAATGGTGGGTCACAGTCATAGTGAGCAGAAATTGCTGCAGCATGAACCTTAACAGAGGAGAAGGACAAACCTTTGTCCAGTAACTCAGTAAGATATTGAAGAGCCACACTTAAATTAGGCTTAGAAACATCAAATTCCTTTGCTGTACTCCAAAATAAAAATCTCCTCCATTTATCTGCGTACACTTTCCTTGTACTAGGCCTTCTGGCCTCCAAAATAACATTCAAAACTTGCTGTGGAAGCTGAGACCCTCCAGGGTTTAAAACAGAACATGCCAGGCTGTTAGATGTAGAGAGTGAAGTTTGACATTGAGTAAATGACTGTTCTCCTGAGACAGCAGGTGTGGAATCGAAGGCAAAGGCCATGGAGGCACCCGTATCAGACTTCTCAGTAATGGGTACCAGTGCTGTCGAGGCCAATCTGGAGCTATTAAAATCATCTTTGGCTTGTCCTGTCTGACCTTCAGAAGTACCTTTGGGAGGAGAGGCAGAGGTGGAAAGGCATACACATGAAGATTGCTCCAATTGAATGAGAGAGCATCCACTTTCCAAGCTGTGGGATGAAACCTTTTGTGCAAAACTTTGGCAGCTGGTAGTTTAGTGGAGAAGCGAACAGATCTATGTCTGGAGTTCCCCATAACACTGTCAATTTCTGAAACACGAGGATCCAATTTCCACTCGTGGGGATCCATAATTTGTCTGCTCAACACATCTGCTAAGGAGTTCCGTGCTCCCGGCAGAAACCTTGCCTGAAGATTTAGCTGTAAACTGAGAGCAGTCTCCCACAAAATCATTGCTTGTCTGCATAGAGGATAAGAATGCGTTCCCCCTTGCTTGTTGATGTACCACATGACAGTTGTGTTGTCTGTTAGAACCAACACCTGCCCTGGAAGAAGTAAATCCTTGAAAGCTATCAATGCAAATTGGACTGCTAACATCTCCTTCAAGTTGATATGTAGATGTTGAAGTCTGGCAGGCCACGTGTCTTGTACCCACTTTCCATTTAGATGAGCTCCCCAAGCTTTGTCTGAGGCATCTGTTGTTAGAATCTGACTCGCCTCTGGCCGGGTCACAGAGAGTCCCTTGTTTAGGTGACATTCCTGAGCCCACCACAAAAATTCCTTTTGAATGCAAGGTATTATCTGAATGACAGTGTCCATATCTTGGCAGTGCTGTGTCCAGACATTTTTGAGATACCATTGTAGCTTCCTCATATGCAGTTTGGCATTGGGAAGCACCAGAATACAAGATGCCATGAACCCCAAGGCTTGAAGGACTGTCCTTGCAGTCAGCCTGGACTGATGAGACAATTGATGGAAGTAAAGAGAAAGATTCTTTTGTTTGTCCGGGGTCAAAAAGGCCATCTGGGATGCTGTATTCAGTCTCACACCCAGAAAGCACATGTCCTGAGAGGGTACTAGACTGGACTTTATTTCGTTCACAGAATACCCCAGGCATCTTAGCACTGCTATCACATACTGTAAATGATGAAGAAGTTCGTCCTTTCCTTGGGCCAGAATCAGGCAATCGTCCAAATAAGGATAAATCTGTATTCCTCTTAACCTGAAAAAGGCTATCACTGGAGCCAGAACCTTTGTGAACACTCTGGGCAGTAGATAAACCAAAGGGCAATGCAGAGAACTGATAATGAGAAGTCCCAGCCCGAAAACGCAGATACTTTCTGCAACTGAGCCTGATAGGAACATGAAGGTAAGCCTCCTTGAGATCCAGAGTCACCATCCAGTGATCTTTGCCCAGCAGAGGTAAAAGCTGTTGTAACGTCAACATTTTGAACTTGGGAATGTCCAGATAAGTGTTGAGGATAGATAAATCCAAAATTGGTCTCCACGTGTTCCCCTTCTTTGGTACTAGGAACAGGCAAGAATAAAATCCTAGGCCCACTTCTGGCAGAGGGACCGGTTGTATGGCCCCTATTTGAAGTAGCAGAGAAATTTGTTTGTGAGCCTCTAGTCTTTGCTGAGGAGGAATGTCCAGCATGCCTTTGAAAGGAGGCAAGGTATGGAAATAAAACTTGTAACCCTGGTGTATGATATCCAATACCCATCTGTCTTGGGTAATCAAACTCCAATTTTCCTTGAAGAGTGCCAACCTTCCTCCCAAAGGTGCTGCCAGGCAAGAAGGATCTGGCAGCTGAAAAGGTAGGTCATTGGGCCTGTTTACGAAAGGACTGGCCCCTGCCCTCACCCGAAGATTGTGCAGGTGAACTCCCTGTTCTGGGTCTGAAGGAGCTCTGAGCTCTGCCCCTACCACGTCTAGATCTACCCCTAGACTGAGAATCATACGAGGGATACGTCCACCCCTTAGCAGGCCAATTCCTACTAAACTTCGGAGGCTGAACTTGCAAAAAATCTTTAACAGCCTGCATAGACTTAGCCTTGTCCTCCATTTTCTTCAAGACTGACTCCACAGGTGAACCAAACAACACATCAGACTGTAAAGGAGCATCCAAAATCCTTGTCTTAACATGGTCAGATAAATTCTGATCCCTCAGCCAGGCGTGCCTGCGAAGAACTGAACCAGTGGCAGCCACCCTAGACGAGGCCTGTACAGCATCAAAACCACATTGTAAAGAATGCTTACCCACCTATTCAGAGACATGTACCAAATCTTGTAATTCTTTACACTCAATGCCTTCCGCCAGAGCATCTACCTTAGACTTCAAATGAGAAAGAAGATAGTTTTGATATTTCAACATGTGAAACTGGCAATTCAAAGCCCTCATAGCTAAGGTGGAAGAAGTATAGACTTTCTTTCCCCATCTATCCAAAGCTCTGGCCTCTTTATCTGGAGGAACCGGATTTTTTACAACAGAGGCCTTGACCCCCTTAGGTCCCTGACTAACAGTTTCTGGGTCCGCCCTAGGACTCTTATAAAGATATTTATGAGCCTCAGGCACCCTGTAATACCTATCCGGTTTAACAAGAGCAGGAGGCAAAGAATCAGGATTAAGTGAAGCCTCTGCAAACACATCTTCCACAACATCCAGAACAGGGGGTATAGCCAAGGGCCTATGCTGGGGTAAAAGCAAAAATTCCTTAAGCCTTTTCCTGGAATCAGAGAAGTCCTGACCTTCCCACTTAAAATGTTCCCTCATGGAATGAAGAGTCTCTGAAAAAGAAAAATCTTCTGGAGGAGAAGCAGAAGGAGTCGAATCATCTGCATCAGAATCAGAATAAGGAGAGTACTCCTGCAAGTCTTCAGCCGAAGACTCTGAAACATCCAAGCCTGCTCAAAACTCCCCAACTCTGGCTCCACCCTAGGCCTCTTATCAGGAGGGGGCAAAGAACCTCTAATCAAAGTAATTAAATCTTCTGCCATTTTAAGCATGTGCTTCTTGGGCACAGACCCTGCTGAACTAGGAGTGACACCAACAGAAGCTAAACCTGGCCTGCCTCTGGGAGAAGCCTTGGAAACAGAAGGAGAGGGCCTAACCACCCTAGGAAGGGAGGGGAGTACAGTAACCTGAGAAGCCCCTTCAGCCTGACCTGCCTCCTGAGAGGCCACATCCTGCAATATCAAAGTCTCCCCCTGGGACTCCAGAGAAGCCTCCGTCGGAACTACCGGTTCCACTGACACCTCCAAAGAACCGGCGTCCGGTACGGACGACTCTTCTTGCCTGGGTCTAGCTGCTTTGTCTTTGCGCTTCTTCGAAGAAGCGGGCGCCGGAGAATCCGACGGCATATTATAATTGCACCGCTTCCCGAAGACCAACCTAGCACAATCTAACCTTCGCTTAATAGTGCGCTTATTGAACCTAGCACAAAAGCGACACCCAACAACGTCGTGCTCAGGCCCCAAACAAGGAATACACAAAGAATGATAATCCCTATGCGGTATCTGCTTCCCACAAGAAATACAGTTATTCACTTTTTCTGACATCCGGTAAACCACTGAGGCAAGAAAAACTAAAATATTCCAACGGGTACTTAGCCAACTTTGACTCGGTCTGAAACTCCGAATTCGAAAAATTTCAGAATGCCGAACGGCACTTGCAACGCTGCTTCTGCATCGGACCATGCGGCAAAAAAGACTGAGGATATGACGTCGGTCATGCGCATTTGTACCCTGACGTCCTGATGTCAGTCTTAAGCGCCTTGACCGACGTCAGCCTAATGCTTTGATATTCGGGCCGACCGAGGACAGCGGACTACCCATATGTAAGGACTGCAGCAATGTGAGATGCAGAACATCTATCATACTAACAGCACACCATAAGAGCTGACTGAGTAGTCAGGGACTTGAGGACACATACACAGTAATACAGCCTTTGACCATCAAATGCCTACAGTCGTGAGGAAATCATTCTATGTTGTGCAACTTATAAATAAAGGTATGGCATCTAGGCCCAAGGAGGTCTTTGTTCCAATGTATTCAGATCATCAGACTCATCACTGAGTAGAATACATCGTTAGCCTAATACATTCCTATGAACCTATGTGACAAAGCACAAATTATTGTAAATGACTCACCCACTCTGAATGACCATGTTTTAATTAGTAATATATTATTGCTGTGCAGATACAGACATCAAACAGCATGTGTTATTGCTTTTTGAATAAAAAACTATAATGCCTATTAAGGTCACCTAATTCACTCATCCATACATCACTAACTGTAAATCCAGCTTTCTTTCAATCTATGTCTGTGGCATTCCTTTGCCTAGATGTATGCATAGATGACATACTCCAATTCCTTCATCAGACATACTGAAAATGCATGCAATGATAAATCATTTATTTCACTTGTATGGAGATAATCACTCTTTTATTAACCAAGTTTGACACAGTCGACTGACTTGCAGTGTAAAGCACTTTCAGCTATAACTATTACATCAAAACATAAGAAGTAAAACTGTGCCCACAGAGAATGGTTCCCCACCACCACCACAGATACACAAATGCACACATGCATATGTCTCCGTCTTACCTTTTAAACCACTTTTATTTTGCTATCCTTACTGTCCAACTCAGAAAAAAAACTAGAGTAAAGACCTAGGAATACCGCTGGCTAAGTGTCTTTCTCAGACAAACAGCTAAGATACAGAGACAGAAAAAAATCATATCCATACAGTATGAAGCGTGTTAGCAGCTTGTAGTCTTATTTTGATGCTGTAAACTGTCAGGTGTACTAAACTGCATATCACTGGAAAGTACAGTTGTGCCAGCATGCTCATCATTACTGTACTTTTGAATAGAAGGATCATTGCTACAGTATCATTTATTATGTTTGTGAATTAGCTGCAACCAAACATCTATTCATCTGGCCTTACTTGCAGAGCTTGGAATGTCATCTGAGAGGATCCATTCTCCACCCAGTGCAGAGGAAATCAGTATAACAATTTGTAGAAAAGGGGAGTTCATCCTGCAATATCTCATCATGTCTGGCTCTTTTTTAGAGAAAGGGGGATAACTAACAGGCGCACCTTCCAATCTTCGCCACAGAATTCAGCCTTGGCAATGTTAGTTTATGTCCCACCTGAGGGTGACACACCAGTGAAGAAAACAGGAAAGTTCTGTACCACCCATGTTCCCCTTAAGTTCAGCAGGAACTGAGTAAGTATTCCTAGGTGGTAGTTTGAACAGCTAACATACTGCAGTAGTGATCCTTCTATTCAAACACCTACACTTAATGATGAGTATGATCATACAACTGTACTAGCTTCACAAGGACCACTGCTGTAATTTCAGTCATTATGCTTAAAAAGAGTGCTGAAGACTTTGAATACCCAGGGATAGTTGGCTGCAGATCCAACTACAAGGAAAGTACAATTGTGTTAGAAAACTTAGCATAACAGTAGATTTTCTAGTAGGTCACTGCTGCAGTAGCCTAAGCTATTTGGTATTGTATCCCTTGTAACTGGCCAGCTCTCAAGGCTTAAATGTACCTTCCTTGCACTCTGTCAGGAGCTGGTGATGAGCTCTGTATAAATACAGTTATGACTGAATATCCTCAGATAATTTTTTTATCTAAGAAGGAAGGCCAGAGCCCTAAAAGAGCAATACTACGAAACAAACCAAACAGTAAACTAAATACAAAAGGGTAAATACAACTACACCCTGGTAACACAAAAGGAAAAAACTAAAATAAGAAGAGGGGGTTGGATGGGGTGCTACTGCACAGTAATCTATTAGAACATGTACCATTGTGGTATGTTTACTTACAAAACAGTATTATGTTCAACACAAAGATCACTGTAGCAGTAGCCTAGGTTATTTGGATAGCATACCAGAGCTTAGAAACTAAGAAGGGAGGTGACACATAAATTAAGATTCCAGGAGTTCCTGGAGAATGGTCCTAGCTAATCCTATTCTGGATCTGGAAAATAAATCTACTTTGTAGTACTTTGCAAAGGTATGCACAGAGAAGTAAGTTGCAACCTCTACAAACGTTCTAGAGTCCACTCCTTTCCAGAAAGCCACAAAAGAAGCAAAATACCTTGTTGAATGCTCACTAACCCTGCCTGGAAGTGGGTTATTATGGTGAGTATAACAACATGAAATATCATGAGACAACCATCTGGAAATTATCTGTTTTGACAGTGGTTGTCCTTTTCTCTTACCTTCATAAGAACCAAAAAACTGATCAGCTTTCTTGAAGGCTTGAACCTTGTCTAGGTAGTACCTGCGATGCCTGTGAACATCCAGCGCATGGAGAATCCTTTTTTCCCATTTTCTTGGGTTCAGGAATATTAATAGTCTGGGTTAAAGTAAATCCTAAAACCACTTTATACATAAAAAAGGATTAGTTCTCAAAGAAAGGCTGCTCATAAGAAAAATTAAGTAGGTTTAACTTTACATAAATGCTTGTAACTCAGATACTATCCTAGCAGAAGTTAGAGCAACGAGTAAAGCAGTCTTCCATGTTAATTCGTTACAGCCAAGTGACACCTCCCAGTGCTTCTGGAGTTACATCCTACTGATGTCTCTGGGCATCAAATATTGCTTATTCATATTTGCATTAATAAATTGAAAACCATGCTACATACAAAATATTAAAATGTTTCATCTTAGAGCTTTCACAATGGTAAACTCAACCATACTGATAATTGATTTCTGCCTAGTGCAGGTAAACAAATATTAATTGTTGTGCATATACTATTTATATACATACGTCACAAATGTCATGTTATTCAAATATCTCTACACTCAACGAACACAGACATAACTGCTTAGCCTCATATGAAAGCTCTCGGCTAGATGAACAAAATGCTACTTATAGTACGTGTGTAACTTGAGTGGTTGCTGAGATACTGTAAGCTGTTTACAAAATATTGCATACTTAATAGTTACCGTGTTTACTGCAATGTAGAAAATTCAATTTAAGACACAGAACCTAAAGAATACTACCACAATAACATAGTTTGTATTGATGACTGCCATTTACACATTTTTATTAACTCCTATGGTTCTCCAGATATGAACATTTGTTTGAAAAGTAAGAACAAAATTTGATGTTATCAAAAGCTTATGCTCTGCCCATTGGAAGTTGCAGTACAATCTTAAAGAGCTCCCCTGGACAGAATGACTTAAGAATCTCAATTCAGCCTGATGAGTTGGTTTAAATGGAAAAGGGTAAGCTTTTCAAGTACAAAATTAAGATCCCAAGGAAGAACCACCTATTTCCAAGGTAGACTGATATGCAGCACCCCTTTTAAAATCTGTTTAACTTGAGTATGGCTAGAAAGAAGGGATCAAAGGGCAGAAAAGCAAAAATGGCTAACAAATGTATTTTGACAGAAGAATAGGAAAGGTCTGTGACGTTGTGAGGTATTGCCATCTCTAGCAGAAGAAGAGAGAGTGCATGTGTGGCATGTGCCAGCATGACTGTCTGAAGTTTTGTATGCCTCCAGAGGAAGACAACTGGGTCTCCTTTCAGAAAGAATCTCTGAAACCCTGATTTTGCGGGCCACCTCTGTCACAGGAGCTGCGTCTTCCACTGAAGCTCCCCCCTCTGTCCCCAGGGGAACTACTTCCACATGTGTCCTGAAAAGGCCCTTGGGACTTTTTGAACCACATTTTTCCACTGCTTTTCTGATTTCTAGAGAATGACCATTGACGAGTGGAAAAAAGTGTAGAGCAACTGCAGAAAGGGTCTTTCTATCTTTCTCACACCTGGTTAAAGTTTCTCTAACTTTTAGACCAAACAGGGATGATCTGTCAAAGGGTGCATTGAAGAATGAAGATTTAAATGGCTCTGCGAAATCACATAGGTGCATCCAGGCGTGTCTCCTAATCAGAACGTCTGAGCCTGCTGCTCTAGTGGCCCCTTCGGCTGCAAGAGGAATGAGCTTAATGGACGAATTGGACACAGACTCCTGGGTAGCCAACTGGGAAGTCACTTTCCCTTGGACGTCCTCAGGAACAGTTCCTGCCAGGGTATCCAATAACTCCTTGACCAGATGCCTCTGAAGTCTGGTGAAGTGTGCCAAGTAATTCAAGGACCATAAAGCAAAGGTGGATGAAGCACAGACCCACTTCCCAAACCTATCCATCACCAAGACTCTGCTGGGGTAACCCATCAGCAAATTCACACAAGGAAGAAACTTTATAAATGTGCTAAATGTAGTAAGGGTTTTGCATGGAAAAAAGAACCTTATAACCCATCAACAAATTCACACAAGGGAAAAGGGTTTGAATGGAGAGATGAAAAGTCAGCAAGCAAAGGAGAGCAGTAGTGCTGAAACTGAATTCATCCTCAAGTCTTGGTGAGTACCTTCACGAGGTGGACCGTTTTTCACAAAATTTCATGAAGGCGATACTGATATATACACTGTATTTATATAGCATATATCTTGGACAGAAGTAGGTCAAAAATTAAAAGAGACAGCTGGGTGCACAAGACCTAGGATAAAAAATGCCCAATCCTGATTGGAGCATTGGTGCCAGGACTGGAAAAAATGACAGTGTAGAATCCTCAAAATACGGAAATATTCCTACAATGGGGCCAAGCCAGGCCCAGGGGGAGGATGGCCCCCATGTTGTAGAAGGATGTAGCAGTCCACAAAAATCACAAAAACTAATAGGCCAAAGAAGAGCCATAAAGGTGACAGAGTGAGTGGACTATTGAGGATAAGAAAGAAATTATGTATTGTTACTATTATGCAAAAAGCCCAGAATTTCCAGGCACAAGATACACAAAAAGATTAAGAGATAAGTTAGAGGAAAGAAAAATATTTCCGCAAGGAAAAACTGTCAGAAGCTTCAAATAAAAATTTGGGGTCATTAATACAACAGATATTTGAAAAACAATATATAGATCAAGAAACTTTAATCTGTTTGTAAAAAGAAGCACCTGAAGTACAAAAATATAAACAACAAAACCTAGATGTTTTTGAAAAGTATAAAAAAGAAATATGGACATGGGAAAGAAAAAGAAATTTGATATGGTACAATATCTGTACAAAGGTGAAAGCCAAATTAATCAACATAAAGAAGGCAGCTCCAAAGATATTCAAAGAGAAATACAGGCAAAAGCATCCAGATATGGAAAATTTCAAATAAAAAAAAAAAACAATATCACAAAGTCGGAATGTGGAAAAGAAGATTAGTAAAGCAGAAGTAAAAACATAGAAGTTGAAGTTATGGATGGCCTGCAAAGTGAAGGATTTGATGTAGAAGTTCTAACACACGTTACATCACAGCATAATGGAATGAGTCCCCAAAGTAAGTAGAAACAGAAAGATCAGAAGACATCTGAAGAAGAAATATGGACATGGGAAAAAAAGAGATTTAATATGGTGTAATATCTATGCACAGGAGAAAGCAAAACTAATCAATACAAAAAGAGCAGCACCAAAGATGTTTGAAGAGAAATACCAGCAAAGGAATCCAGACATGGAACACTTTACAATACAAAAAATAAGAAGACAGA
Source organism: Protopterus annectens (assembly GCF_019279795.1). Lineage (NCBI taxonomy): Eukaryota > Metazoa > Chordata > Ceratodontiformes > Protopteridae > Protopterus > Protopterus annectens. The sequence goes on from NC_056750.1 coordinate 751,141,148, forward strand.
GGAAACGTAGATAAGGAGATCAGTAATGGAAAAGTTAAAGAAATAGAAACTGAGGTCATGAAGTACCTCCAAAGTGAAGGATTCAGTGTAGAAAATCTAACTAAGAAAGCACCACGACAGGATACAGCAATGGAACTCCAAATTATTTATTTAATATTTGTTATTTATTTAACATTTGTTAACCAGGAAAGTCCGACTTGGAAAGAAGCCAATTTTCAGCGGAGGCTCAGGGAGAAACGCTCCTAACACATATCTTTAAAATGTGGGAGAAAACTGGAGCAGCCGGAGAAGACCCACACGAACGCAGGGAGGACATACAGACTCCGCACAGAAGGCACTCCAGCCGAGAATCGAACTGGTGATCCTCTTGCTGTGAGGCGACAACATTAGCGCTGCACCACTGTGCTGTCCGATTAAGGGGAACCAGCGGAATGGGAAGCAATTGGTCAGATACCACATGAAGATATTTTGAAGCCTTCCACAGAAAACCAATATAAACATTCACTTGAAGCTGGACAGCAAGGGAAGGAATAGGAAAATGTGGAACCTTGATACAGTTAATGCTGACGAGTGATAGACCAGTGGGTTCTCACATGACAGAGCAACAGATGGCACAGGATGAAATTGAAGAGAATGTGCCACAGGAAGATGTAATAGAACTTTCTATAGAATACCAACAGGAAATGGAAAACAAAAAATGTGCCCTCACTCAAGAAGAAACAGAGCTAGGAGAAGAGTTGCTTGACTTAATAGAGATAGATAGACATATTAAGATCAATGAAAGAAATACACTGCAGAAGGTCAATAAAACCCCAAAAGTCAGAAGTTTGATAAAACAAATGAACACAGTAATTAGGACTGTCCATAGAGCTTTATGCAATATAAAAGAAGTAAACAGGATATATTACTGGGCAGCAAAATTAATAACTGATAAAAGTTCTACCACAAGAACACAGGGTAGTGAAGGAGAGAAATTGAATACCATCATGGAAGTATTGAATAGAAAAAACTATAAAGCAACTAAGACAAGAACTGTCACTATCAGAAGAGCACAGAAGAGGGAACAGATCAACAAAAAATCTCAGAAAGATAGATAAAAGCAATGCACAGTATTAGAACAGATCAGGATCTGTTATGCACTATCGCAAATAATAAACTAAAAATCTCAGCACAGGCAAAAAACTTAGAAGATACATAGACAAATATAAAGGAAAAGTACAAAATAAGCAATTTATTGATGACCCAAAAATGTTTTATAGAGAATTGGGAAATAAGGTAAAAGGAACTGAAAGGCCATCAACAAAAAGAAATAGATACATTTTGGAGACGTATCTATGAAAATCCTGTGAAACATAACAAAGATGCTAAATAGATAGAAGAAGTAAAAGAAAGAATAAAGGTACAGGACATCAAATGGAATGAAGTAACAACCAGAGAGATTGAAACAAAGTTAAGAAAAGCCTCTAATTCGAAAACCCCAGGCCAAGATGCAGTGCCTAACTTCTGGTTAAAAGTATTGACATAGTTGCACGAGGATTTAGCCATGAGTAAGAATTATTTACATGCGCACCCCGAACAGACACCAACCTGGCTAACAACAGGAAAAACAATGCTACAACTTAAGAGTGAACCTGAAAGCTACCCTAAAAATTATAGACCTACGAAGTATAAACTATACACTGGAATTGATGCTAACAGAGTTTATAGTCATTTAGAAGAAAACTCAATCATGGCAACAGAACAAAAGGGCAATAGAATAAAGTCATATGGAACAAAGGACCATTTGTTGTTAAATAAAGTCATAGTGGAGAACTGTAAAAAGGGGAAGAAATTAAGTATGGCCAGGACTGAGTACAAAAAAGCATTTTATAGCATTTCACATTCATGGATAAAAGAGTGCTTAAAAATGCATAAGATACGCCCTACACTGATCAATTATATTACAGTGACCATGAAACAGTGGCAGACAATTTTGCAATTAAGCCATGATAATGGACAACTTATTATTCCAGGGACAAAAATCCAAAGGGGGATATTCCAGGGTGACTCTGTCACCGCTATTATTCTGCCTTGCTCTTAATACATTAAGCTGTTGAATTAACAGCTTAGGTTATGGCTACAATTTGGCTCCTAGAAAACAACAAAGTGCAAATGCTTCTTACATTCTCTTTGCTGACGATTTAAAACTGTATATCTCATCAGATGAGGAACTGAAAGCACAACTGCAAGTTGTCAAAGTTTTTTCAGATGATATAAGAATGTCATTTGGTCTTGATAAGTGTGCAAAAGCAACGTTTAAAGCAGGAAAACTGCAGCACCAAAAAAACATCAGTTTGGAACAAGAATGTGATATAAAAGAACTTGAGCAAGAGGGAGTGTATAAATATTTGGGAACTGATGAAGGATCAACAATAAAACATGAACAAATGCGAATAAAACTTAGTAAGAAGTACTTCAGAAGACTAAAATTAATCCTGAAAACAGCACTGACATCTAGGAACAAAATGCAAGCTATAAACCAATTTGCTCTTCTAGTCTTAACTTACAGTTTTGGAGTGATTGGCCCCAAAATGTGCTGGATAGATTAGATAGGAAAACAAGGATGCTTCATGCTCACCAAATTATTTATAAAAGTCAGTACTTACAAAGATTATATATTCCCCATTCTCAAAGAGGGATGGGCCTACTTGAAACTGATTAGATGTAAAGATCTGCAATCGTGGGACTCCAAACATATCTACTGACCTTACAAGACCCAAATGTAGTGAAAGTTTTGAAATATGAGGAGAATAAATCTAAGATGACTTCCCTGCTTAGGCGAGCAGAAGCACATCTGCATCAAGCAGGAATGGAAATCAAACCACAAGTAGATAAAAATCGGGCAGCAACTGAATGTGCCAAAAAACAAAAGAAAGAATATAAGGTGAAGGACCAGATGAGAAGGCAAGAAATGTGGAAAATGCATAAATATAGAAAACTTCTGGAAGAACCTCATTTTGATCAGGAACGAATACAAGAATGTTTAAGGAGAGGCGAATTCAAACCAAGAGATGAAAGGTTAATATTGGTGGCCCAAGATAGTGCGCTACGTACGTGCTGGTTTACAAAGTCCATTGAACATGTAGGAGAAACAGACAAATGTAGGCTTTGTAAAACCGAATTGGAAACAGTTGTACACTACGTTGCTGGTTGCAACATACTAACGGTAGAAGGACTGTACACTGAAATGCACAATAATGTGGCAAGACTGTTGCACTGGGGATTGTACAAACATTATGGTACTGAAGTGGCTGAAAAACAGTGGAAAGATCAGCCACAAAGCATCATAGAAATGATGAAGTTTACATCACATGGGATTACCCATTACGAACAGTTCAAAAGATAGATGCTAGAGAACCGGATATAATGGTCCATGAAAAGAAGACAAAAGTAGCATTGATCATTGAAATCGCCACACACAGTGACTACAATGTCTTGCGTATAGAGAGACACAAAGTCATAAAATATCAGGATCTGCAGGCAGAAACGAGACATGTGGAAGAAAGATACCTAGACAGTTCCAATAGTAGTCGGAGCAATGGGTCTTATAAAAAAGAATCTACAATCGTATTTAGGTACGTTACCAATACATGTAACCCCATACAAATTGCAGAAGGAGTCATTACTGGGCACATTGCGGGTGCTGCGAAGAGCACATTTTGGCTGACATCAAAGATTGAAACAATACTAACTTCATGAACTTTAATCGTAATTTGACTTAGGAATGGGGTCCATTCCCGTCATGGTATTAGAAACCCAAAAGACTTGGAGAAATTAAAAAAGGGAAAGGGAGAAGGGCAGGGAGGGGCATGCTTTCAGACACATGGCCACAACTGATCCCTGGTACAGAATTGGAATGTCATGGGGGTAGTGTTTACAAGGGAAGCAGGGCACCGTCTGAATCACAGTAGAAGGTGTCAATAATATGCTGCAGTACTCATTGCAAGACAGCCCCTTGTACATTTCAAACGCATGCAGGGAGAGTGGTTAGTCCTTAAAGAAAAACACTCACATGGAAGCAGAGTGATACTGACCCGAGTTGCCTGGATCCTCTTATCCCCGAATATGGCTAAAGTAAGTGTGAGGGAGGGAAGGTGGGTTCAATAAACCTAGTGGGTAAGGAAGGCACTGCAAGTAGTTAATGCTCAACTGTGGGGGAGCCCAAAAATAGAGCAAAAAAACTGGAAGGGTCATTATTGGTTACTGCATAAGCACTTCCCTGACCTCTGCATTTCTGCCCTCTCTCCATTGTCTTTTTTCAATGGCCTTTCTTTAGTTGAACTGCTCCATCAAGGACTGTTTTCTGCAAAATGGACACTTTTTAGAAGGATAGCTCCTACTATATTTTGGGTCTGGAGTATAACGGTCTGATAAACAAATCCATGTTTTTGTTTATTTTCCTTTTCCACTAGTTTATTGAAAATGCCATGTGAAGGATTTTTGTCCAGCCATGCTCTGAGAAGTTATCTTTTTCTGTCTGCTGGCAAAGGTTGAATCCTAAAGCAGGCTTGTATTTGAATCACCATAGTTGTAGTTGCTGCCATGGCACAGAAATCTATGTTATGATATCTAATTTTGAGTGGCTGACAACATTTTTGGCAGTTTGGGACAGCGTGTCCAGCTGTGTTAGCATGCACTCCTACCATCATGTCCTCTATTTGTTTTAGGATCTCAGACCTGTAAAGAATCATGTACATCTGATAATTAATTACCCTAGTGCCCAGAGTGCAGAATGTGTACACCTTCTTTCCAAAGTGATTTAGAAGTTTACTATCTCTGCTGTTATGAAGAATGCTATTGCTTAGATTTAACCTGTCCCTCCTAGCATCATTATTTGAGATCACTGAGGATCTATTACTAGGTTTTTACAAACATATTTAAATTGTCTTCCAACCCAGAGAATCTATGTAGCTTTCTGTGCACTGCGGCTGAGACTCTAGCTCCAGTGGAAACATTTTTCAAAGGTGTCATCACAAATGTGAAAGACTGAAGGAACTGTTATAGGGCTGCATCATTCTATGCCTAGTAATTTTAAGTACAGTATCTTTTCTGGGTGTCAGACTGCTCTTTAGCTCCAACTTAAAATTATCCCATGTTAAACTGACAGTTTCTTCAAAGCAAGCATACTTGGGAGACAGAGCTGGAAGAAATTGACTTCTCTTTTGTGTTGTTATTTAGAGGGGAGAACAGCAGCCTTTTTTTAGGCCAGCTTCTCTTCTTCAAGAAACATCATAACAGACAACTGGCATTTGGAGGATCTCTCTTTCTTTCCCTCTTCTTTTGATGGGGAGAGTAAGGAATGCACTCTTAGCTTTGATCTTATCTATTCCTCAGTGAAGCACACAGGCATCAGACATGCCAGAGACTAACATTTATCCCACCATATTAAAAACACACACACACGCACACACACACATATGGGCAAACTACATTTTTTATAAAATGCTATAAATAAATTAACATGATGACTGTTCTAAAAATATATACACTGAAATTGACGATCCATTGGAAGAAAATGGGTACTTTTCCGTTATCAGGGCAACACTGGTTGAGTACAATTTCATGCATTTTACTACAACCGGACAACAAATACGACGCAAAGACGGACACTTTCTGCAAATCTGCAGAATGAGAGACATCTCAGAGATAAACCTCTCCCCCCTCTATGCGCTGGGGCGACGGACAAACATCCACGTCAGGGACATATTTTAAATATTGCTGGTAGAAACGTAGAAAACCAGGATTCAGATTAACAGCCCTTAGCTGAAAGGTGTGCAGTGTAACACTCAAATGTCTGTCAGTATGTATTGAATTCAAACCTCAATGATTTCCCAGAAAAAAATGAACTGTATGAGGAACAGACCAAAACCAGGTGGTATAAATCTGCGCATTATGCGAAATTCTGGATTGCTGCGAGGTACGGTGTGAAACTATGCTACGTGTACAGAATACGCACACACACACACACACACACATATATATATATAAATATATATATATATATATATATATATATATATATATATATATATATATATATATCATCTCCCTCCACTTTATTGGGGCAGGAAAACAGTTTTTTATGTGTAACAGGTTCTTTGTACTGTAATACTTACCAGAGTTACTGAAGTTCAGGACAGCACTGCTGAAGATATTGAAGGAAAATCTTACCAAATGTTTCTCACTCACTCCCTTAAGCAGGTTGTCCAGATATCCCACACCATTCGACTCAAAAGTGATACCATGATTTGGTGACGGACAAAGATCCAAGTCAGGGCCAGATTTTAAATATTACTGTTACAAAGGTAGAGACACAGAATATCTGCCAATAGTTTCTTACTTCAGCACTCAATGATTTGCCAGAAAGCCATAATTTTGTTCTATACACATAGCACAATCACTGTGTGCGTGTGGTAGCGCGTTACAAGTGTTTCCCCGATAACGGAAAAGTACCAGAAAATGTCTCTTACATGCACAATGGCTGGGTATTTTTTTAGGGAAACCACTGGCTTTAGAAAGCCTCCCCCCTTCATTTACATCCAAATACAGTAATAAAAACAATAACAAAACAGTGAAAAGTCTGAAAGCAAGATTATCATCATTATCACTATGGTAGAAAAAGAAGTAATTTAAGTAATGTACTTACTGCAATGTTCCTGGAAGTTGCCTGGTGAAAACTGATGAGCACCTGTTGTAGCTAAAACAAACTGAAAATGATGTAAACTGCTCTTCTTCTCTATCTGAACTTCTTACTGATGTCTTTAGAATGAAGAAGGAAAAATACACCAGAATGGGAATGTCCAAGTCTTTGATGTCAGGCCAGATCAAAGATTGTCTGTCTGCAGCAAGTTCCCAAGCTTATCAAATATACTGCAATGTTTAGCCTTATGATGAGCTTCATTAACACCAGCAGTTGTGCATAAGGTATAACTGTTGTATACTAGACATAATAGATTTTTTTTAAGGCAGAACCATAATTCATAAAGGTGTAAATTCTGAAACTGTAGTAATGGGCTGCATTTATAAAAATTACCTAGGATATATTACCGACTGACATTAAAATCAAGCTACTTTATATTGAAAAAGGAGATTGGAACAGCAAATTATTAAGTATTAAAATTAAGTGCTTTTCTATTTGGAGCAAAATCCTTCTAACATTCCTTGCAGAAAGGACATACCCCTTTGCATTCCTGCACTATTGCAACTAACATAAATAACTCTGAGGTGTCTGTTAAGTATAAGGAGAAATAAGCCCTTGCAGTGACACCTCCCCAATTATATGTTTTTTAGTAAGACTTATAAAAACTGCAGATCGTATTAATGTACCTCAGCTATATCCTACTACATTTTGTGAAGCATCATGGTTTTCAGAGACAGGCTTATCGAGCTGCATTTATGGTAAAAGGTTCACTTTAAAAAGCTGAGGATGTGTAACTGACAAACCTACATAAATCCCATAGTTTAAACCTGCTGCCTTAGTGCTTTCCCTCTATGTTTTATATCACAAGTGATCTGCCAGGCTCTGTTTTCTTTTAGAAAACATTGTAACCAAACAGTAAAAGGTTAAAGAATTCCGTCAGCACCACAGTGGTGACCATAACATTTTACATGGCCCGATTTCAGGAAAGTTTGCAGCTAGAATGCATTCCCTTTCTCTGGCCCCAAAGCAGGAACATACACGAGTTCTATTCAGCTTGATAATATCCCCAAACAAGCTGCATATCATTCCTTTCTCCATAGGCACCTCACATACCACTGTCACATTAAGGCATGAAAAGCCTGTGCCTATGTAAAAGTCTCACTGCTGAATATATTTCACTAATATAAATAAAGCAGTTTCCAGCAATGAAACATTTAAATTCTTATGAACCAAGAAATGCACATATCTTCCTCTGTGAAGGCTATCTTCTTCAAGTATGTACAGAAGAGAAATAAGCATGGCTTAGAAGTTTAAAATGCACTTTAATATGCTTTTATAAAGTCAAGGTTTGATTACAAAGGGTCCAAAACATTTGCTCTTTGAATCACAATAACTCAAGCCTTCCATTTTTCTGTTTGCCAGTAACAAAAAGGCATAGCTGTATATTAAGAAGTTATGTACTCACCATAACGTTCCATCTGAGTAGGTGTCTTCATTTGTCTGCAACCTGTGGGTCTTGGATCCGATATCGGATCCGAGCCAGCAATTATTTATACAGCTATGGATCCGAGCTCCTAGCTCCTCCCCTCACCCATAATCCCCTGCCAACCCCAATTGACCTCAGATCAAGTTTGCCCTCCTATATACCTGAAAAGGTATCCCAAAAAGGAAAAGGCAGGAATAATACTATGATCTAATTCTTCTGAAGGCCAGTGGGAAGGAGGGGGGGATGGTTGCAGACAAATGAAGACACCTACTCAGATGGAACATTATGGTGAGTACATAACTTCTTAATCTGAAGTAGGGACTTCATTTGTCAGCAACCTGTGGGACAGAGTCCCCAGCTACCTGAATCTTGGGCGGCCATCATGGAAGGATGTTCTGGAGTACTGCGGAGCCAAAGGATGCTCTACCTCTGGAGGTGACGTCCAGCTTGTAGTGGTGAATAAAGGTATGAGATGAGGCCCAAGTGGCTGCCGAGCAAATATCATCCAAAGGGACTCTAGATCTGAATGCAGTAGAAGTAGATATGGAACGAGTGGAGTGAGCACGGACCCTTTGAGGTGCGGGCCTCCCAGAAGCCTCATAAGTTAGACGGATACATTGGGAAATCCAGTGTGATAAGGTGACCTTCGAAACAGCTTTACCTAAACTGAATTTAGAAAAGGAGATGAACAGCTGATCAGATTGTCTGTGACCAGCAGTCCTATGAATATAGAAATGTAGCTGCCTGTGCACATCTAACGAGTGCAGCTTGTATTCTCCTTTATTCTGGTAATTAGGGAAGAAAACAGGAAGATTGATGGACTGATTGATATTGGTTTCTGAGGCCACCTTAGGTAGGAAAGATGGATTGGTCCTGAGGTACACTCTATCCTGATGAAAAACCAAATAAGGGGGTTTTACGGAAAGAGCTTGAAGTTCTGAAACTCTTTTCACAGAGGTGATGGCTACTAGGAAAGCTGTTTTCCAAGACAGGTATTTAAGATCAGCAGAGGCAGCTGGTTCAAAGGGGGAAGCAGTCAAGGCCTGAAGAACTAGCGATAGATCCCAAGGGGGTATGGCTTCTCTGATCGGGGGCCTAAGCAAAAAGGTACCCTTGAGGAAGGTTTTACATAGTTTAGCTGACATCAAGGGACCAGTCTCGTGTCCTACATGGTAATGGGAGATGGCTGCCAATTGTACCTTGACTGTCGAACAGCTAGCCCCTTGTTGAAAAAGCCCTGTAAGAAAGTCCAAAACTGACGTTAGCGGAGCAGTGAAGGGGTTCACATTATGATGCTCCGCCCAAACGGAAAAGCGCTTCCATTTACTGCGGTAAACCTTCCTGGTGGAAGGTTTATGTGCTGCCACCAAGATGGCTTTGACTGGAGAGGAGATACCGGGAGTCCTAATTAAGAGTGGAACTGGAGCAGCCAAGCTGTTAGCTTCAGGTTGTCCAGATTCGGGGTCAGTAAGCCTGATGGGTGGGAGATCAGATCCGGACTGGGATCCAGAATCCAGGGAGGATTCACCAAGTGAGACCTCAGGTAAGGGAACCAAGTTTGTCGAGGCCAGAATGGGGCAATGAGGATCATCCTGCTCCCCAACCGAGAGGCTTTCTGTAACATCTTTAGCATCAGGGGTAGAGGAGGATAGGCATAAAGTAGACCGGGCGGCCAAGCATGCACTAGAGCGTCTCTCGGGGCTTCCCCTGTTGGGGGAATGAGGGCGAAGAAGTTGTCGCATTTCGTATTTGAGGGAGAGGCAAAAAGATCGCAGCAGGGTTGCCCTCATTTTGCAAAAATCTGCTTCGCTAAACGGGAGTTGAGAGACCACTCGTAAGTGGAAAGAATAGTGCGGCTGAGTTTGTCCACCAGGATGTTGGACCGTCCCGGAATGTGTGTTGCGATTAGAAAGCAGTTGGTGGAGATCGCCCATTCCCACACTCTCATGGCCTCTCGGCATAGAGGATAAGACCTGGTTCCCCCCTGCTTGTTGATATACCAGACAACTGACATGTTGTCCGTCTGTATCGCAATGGTTCTAACGCAAAGAAGGTTGTGAAGTGCTTGCAACGCTAACAGCACCGCCCTCATCTCCAGAACACTGATATGCAGGGATGTCTCTGAGTCGTTCCATGTGCATTGGACTGTTCTGCCTGAGCAATGCCCCCCCCCCCACCCGAGGCGAGAAGCATCCATGGTCACTGTGACTAGGGGAGGTGGGGCGCAGAAGGGCCGACCTGTATGGAGGTCTGGGGAATGCAGCCACCATAACAGGGCCCTCCTGCAAGCTTTGCTGATAGAGACAGGGTGGTGGAGAGGGAGAAGCTGAAAGGACCACTGTACTTGAAGGGTCCACTGTAATACCCTCATGTTTAGGCGAGCGCACGGGAGGAGAGTAATTGCTGCTGCCATAGAGCCCAGTGCCCTCAGGACCAATTCCGCGGGAGGAGCTTCTGACTGGAGGATGGCCCGCACATGAAGACTGAGGTTCTGTAGTCGTTATGAAGTGAGGTAGGCTCGAAGACTCCTCGTATCTAACCTGGCCCCTATGAAGTCTATCACTTGTGTTGGAGCAAGGGAGGACTTGCCATATTGATCGTGACGCCTAACTGGGGGGCTAGGCGAAGAAAAAAATCTCTGGCTGAGCAGAGTAGATGCCTTGTTGGGGCGGTCAGGAGCCAGTCGTCCAGGAACGGGAAGACCTGCATATCCTGGAGTCTCAGGTGGGCCGCTAACACTGCTAAAACTTTGGTGAACACCCTGGGGGCTGTGGTGAGGCCAAAGGGAAGGACCCTGAACTGATAGTGGCTGGCTCCCAGACGGAAGCGGAGAAACCTCCTGGATCGCCTGTCCATTAAGATGTGGTAGTACGCATCCTTGAGGTCTATAGAGCACATCCAGTCGTTCTCCCGTAACAGGGGGAGAATGGATTGAAGAGTGGCCATTCGGAATTTCTCCTTGGTTACCGCCAGCTTCAAGAGGGAGATGTCTAGGATTGGTCGCAGGTCCCCCGTCTTTTTTGGCACCAGAAAGAACCTGGAGTAAAACCCTAATCCGAGCTGGTCTGGGGGGACAGGTTGGATGGCCCTTTTTTCGAGCAGCTGCCGGATTTCCGCGGCTGCAGCCTCCCTCTGATCGGGTGGTACATCGGGGAGGTTCTTGAGCCTGGGGACATGAAGCATAAAGATTTTGTAACCTCTGGATATAATCCGAAGCACCCAGCGGTCTGACGTAATGGACTCCCATGCCGCCAGGTGCCTCGAGAAATGCCCCCCTGACTGCCTCCATAGTGGAGCAGTCGGGCAACCCTTCAGGGCTGTTGCGTGGGCCGATCAGAGAAGGATTCTCTGGACCCAAAATTTCTCGGTGCTCCTCTGCCTCTAGGGCGGCGTCCTCCCTGTCCTCCTCTGCCACGGAAGGACTGGTTGTCCGGAGCAGGATGGGAATGCTGCGATTTCCGGAACCACATCTTCTTCTGTCCCTTTTGGTTCTTGGAAAAGGACCTCTGGGGAGCAGAGAAGCGGACTCCGATGGCAGACAGTGTCTTCCCGTCATTCTCGCTCTGGACAAGTGTCTCGCGAACGGTTTTGCCAAACAAGGCAGAACCATCAAAGGTGGCATTCGCAAAGGACGCCTTAAAGGGCTCCGCGAAGTCACAATGTCGGAGCCAGGCCTGGCGCCTCATCACTAGGCCCGCTCTGCTGGCTCTAGCAGCTCCCTCAGTAGCATGAGACAAAAGCCGCATAGAGGTATTGGAAACAGATCTCAGAGTGGCCATACGAGTGGAGTACAATTGCTTGTCCTCTGCCGACATGGACTCCGGGGGGGAAGCAGCGTATTCTTTGATAAGATCATGCTGCATCCTGATGACATGTGCCATGTAGTTCAGAGACCTTACCGAGAAGGTCACTGAACTGAATACCCGCTTCCCACGGCGATCCATCAATCGAGACTCCTTGCTCGGAGGATGGATCGAGGGGCTCTCCTGAGCTAGTTCCCTCTTAATGGCTGCCGCCATCAACATGGCATCTACAGGGGGACCCTTGCTCCAGTGGGGACGGTCTGCGGGGGGGCTCAAGATCCTGTCCGGGCATTTGGGAATAGGCTCCACAGTGTCCGGCTCCTTCCACGCCCTTGTGGTCACAAGGTCCACCAGGGGGTCGGCCGGAGGGGACACCCAAGAGGTAGACGGGCCTGCTTCGAATGCCTCCAGGAACATGAACTCGTCGGAGGAAGCCTTGGGGGCAGACCCTCCCCCGAGCCTAAGCATTTCCATGATGTCTCCAAAGGAGACATCCTCGGGGGGGTGATCTTGGGGAGCCTTCCCCTTCATCCAAGTCCTTGCCCTCTGTTAAGGACTCGGGGGAGTCCACATACCTCCTCTTACACTTGTGCTTGCGAGGCACTTCCTCGGGGAGGCTGTCCGAGGAGGTCTCGCCAGCAATGTCCTGTTCCAAAGGAACAACCTGGGACATTGAAGCAGGCTGTCCCTGTGGCCGGGTGATGGAAGCCTGGCCCAGCAGAGAGGGAGTGCAGGGCGGAGCCGAGGCAAGGGCCGGGGGTCTGGATGCTCTCAACAGAGCCCTCTCCACTACATCGAAGGCCGAGGGTGAGCCGCTCTCCCTGGGCTCCCAGAGCCGACTCCCACTCGGATCCGATGAAGGGATCGGAACCGGCACCGAGACCGTCGGATCCGAGGGACCAGTGTGCTCCGACCTGGATGGAGCCGAAGACACACTGAATCACTCGGATCCGAAGCTCGGGCCATGGCTCCGAGAGGTCGGATCGGACGATGGAACCGACAGACTCGAGGGCAGGGTCGGATCCGAAGTACCCAGTACTGTCGGCGCCAACCCACCCCCGGCTCCAACACTGCCCGGCTCCAAGCTCTCCGAACCAGAGAAGCGGGTCGGAGAAGGAGCTATCTGAGCAAAAAAGGGTGTTGAGCTCCCCCCCGAAGGGGGGGAGAGGCAGGAGCACTCCCATCTGCAGCTGGGCCTGGATGAACCTTCTCATCATCCGGTCCAAGTCTGCGTCAGACAGGCTGTAGGTGGGTCTCGACGAGGTCACCGAGGCAGGCCTGGAGTGCCGCCTCGATGACCTCGACGGAGATCGGGTCTCCTCCTCCTCTGGTCCCGGGGAGAAGCAAGGTGATCAGAGCCGAGGAGGAGGAGACCTGGAAGCCATGGAGGGAGAAGCCCGCTTAGCTGGGGGGGCCGAAGTGGAGGCCTCGGCCCGCCGCTTGTGGTGCTTCTCCCTCCGTTTCTCCCTCCTGGCCTCCCTATCCTGCGGTGCTTTAGTGGGAGTTTGAATCCCGGCTGGAGGAAGGGGGGCAGGAGTGGCTACCACCACAGGCTGGGGAGGTGCCACGGGAGTAACGGAGGCCGAAGCCGACTCCGGGGGCAAAAGTCCCGCCAGGACCAGCTTCGACCTCCGTTCTTTCAGTGCCCTGGGGTTGAACCCTGCACAAATCGTGCATCCTGAGGACAGGTGTTCAACCCCAAGGCACCGAACACACCGAGTGTGGCCATCCGCCGGTGAAAGCTTATGGCCACACTCGGTGCACTTAGAAAAAATGGGCTTTGGGGCCTCTGACATTTTCTCTCAAGGAAAGGACTACACACGCACACCAGGCCCCAAAACACAAAAAACACATACACACACTACGACCAGCGAGGGGAGGAAACACTAAAAATAAAATTAAAAGAGGTAAAATTTAACCTAAAGGGATCCTAAACACACACGCAAGCTTAAAAAGGAAAGATTTTCTGTTTTTTAACAAGTTTTTTTAAGGACTTATCTGAAGTCGCCAGGAGCTCTGCAATCCAACTGTCTCTTCTAAAAGCCGCAAACTAGATCTGGGGTCAATTGGGGTTGGCAGGGGATTATGGGTGAGGGGAGGAGCTAGGAGCTCGGATCCATAGCTGTATAAATAATTGCCAGCTCGGATCCGATATTGGATCCAAGACCCACAGGTTGCTGACAAATGAAGTCCCTACTTCAGATCTATATTTATCTATGTATATCTATTTATCTATATATATATATATATATATATATATATATATATATATATATATTGATCTAGGGGATTAAAAAATGACAAGAGTATAAACTATTCACTTACAGTAGGAGTTGCATGGTGCAATTGGGCACATACCAAGCAGACATCAAGATACATGCAGAAATAAATAGCAGTTTCTTTTACAAATAATAAAAATGAAAAATGTAAAGCACGCACAGGTTTTTCAGTCAATGAGCAAAAAGTAAAGGCATATTCTCAATTGGAGAAGACGGTGATGAGAAAAGTTCAGATCATGAAATTAGCTCCGGTGTTAGGCTGTGGAATATAGCTGCCTACTTTAAGAGATAAACTGAAAAACTTTTGCTCTGATTATATGATTCACTCAGAGCAACACATTACATGTATTTATTTATTGACATTTGATTACTGGGAAAGTCTTCCTGCAAAGCAGCCTAGTGGAGGACCATGGAGAAAAGCTCTAAAGTATTACAATACATTTTAAGAGCAATAATTTTACACAATCTTCAACAATAATACAGAAAACATCTACAATTTAAATAATTTAACCAAATTAGACATAATATGAAAAAAAATAGTTATGTACTCACCAAAACGTTCCATCATTTTTTCCTCACATATGGGCTCGGATCTAAACCCTTGGATCCGACTCTGCTACTGCAACAGCTCGTGGCAACCAAAAAAGCTACTAATTCCTAATCATCTCAGATCTTGTTTGCATATAATCATAAAGAAAAAAAATCAACAGGAAATTCTCTCAAATAAGGGTAAAACCATTTCTGGCTTTCACAATACCCAATAAACAAATTCAGGTCAAATTGCTCATTCAGAAACCAAAAAAGGGGACAGGGGGATGGTGGGTGAGGTTGTGAGGAAAAAATGAAAATGGACAATGCAGATGGAACATTATGGTGAGTACACAGCTATTTTATCTGATGATGTCAATTTTCATTTTATCCTCACATACGAGACAGAATCTCCAGCTACCTTTTTCCTGCATGGCCCTCCAGAAGGATATTCTTCAGAACAATTGAACCAAAGGAGGCCCTACCCCTTGACATCAAATATAGCTTGTAATGAGTTATGAAGGAATGAGGCATAGCCGAGGTTGCTGCTGCAAAAAATTTCGTCTATGGACCACTCTAGACTGAAAAAGTGAAGAGGTGGCCACTGCTCTAGTGGAGTGAGCTCGAACAGGTTTTGGCAGCTCTAAACCTTGACGCGCATAAATATAACATATGCAGTCCATAATCCATTTAGCTAGAGTCACCTTGGTCACCAGAAGGCCCAATTTATTTTCTGAGAAGGAGACAAATAACTGAGTTTGTTTTCTTATGTCTTTTGTTCTATGAAAGTAAAAACGTATTTGTCTATGAACATCTAGAAAATGTAACACACATTCACCTTTACTGGTGAAATTCAGGAAGAAAACTGGCAGATTAATGGATTAGCTGATGCCATTTTCTGAGATTATCTTTGGTAAGAAAGAGGGGTTAGTAAGTAAAGTGACCTTGTCCTTGGGAAAGATCAAATATGTGGTTGAGGTGACAAGGCCTGAATCTCAGAAATTCTCCTTACTGATGTGATGGCTACCGAGAATATGGTTTTCAAGGGAGAAACTTAAGTTGACAGGTAGCCGCTGGTTCAAAGGGAGGCTGAATAATTTTTTGTAATATCAAATTTAAGTCCCAAGGTGGTGAAGGATCTTTATGAGGGCTTTAATAATAGAATTTCTCTCAAGAAAGCTTTGCATAGCTTATGCGAGGTGAGGAAGGAATCATCAAAACCAATGTGAAAGTTGGAAATTGCAGCTAGCTGCACTTTTGTCATAGAATATGCTGCCCCCTCGTTAAAAAGCTGAGCTAAAAACTCAAGATTTGTGTGAATAGGAGCTGAAAAAGGATCTACATTGTTTTGTTGAGACCAATGTATGAATCTCCTTCATTTACTGTTATACAACTTTCGAGTGGACGGTCTATGGGAGGATAGTAGGATATGGCACACTAGTGAAGACAGCATAGGTTGTCTGGCTATCAGCAGAATTGGAGAATTCAAACTGTCAGCTTGAGACTGTGAATGTTCAGATGAGGCATTCCTGCTGGATGTGAAAGGAAGTCTGGAACTGGATCCAAAATCCATAGTTTCTTCCATAGGTGAGGCCAAAGAAAGGGAAACCAGATTTGTTGAGGCCAATAAGGGGTAATGAGGATTACTTTTCTCTTCAAACTGTTTGTTTTCTGAAGAAATTTGGGAATTAATGGGATAGGGGAAAGGCATATAACAGACCAGGAGGCCAATCGTGAGTGAGAGAATCCCTCAAAGACTCCCTTCTTGGGGGGATGAGGGCAAAGTAGCTTTTGCATTTGTTGTTCAGGGGGATGCAAAAAGATCACAGCAAGGCTGGCCCCATTTGCGGAATATGTTTTCTGCCACTTTCTGATTGAGGAACAACTTGTGAGGCATAATGATTGACCTGCTCAATTTGTCTGCTATCACATTCGACTTTCCAGGAATGTGGGCTGCTATCAGAAAGTGGTTGGAGGAAATTGCCCACTGCCACACTCTGAGCACCTCTCAACATACAGGATATGATCTGGATACCCCTTGCTTGCTGACATACCAGACTACTGACATGCTGTCGATTGAATCGCAACTGTCCAGCAAGGGAGAGAATTCTGAAAGGCTTGCAGTGCTAGTAGCACCACTCTCATCTCCAGGACATTTATATGTGACTTGGCCTCTTGAGAAGTCCATGTGCCTTGGACTGTCTTTCCCACATAATACCCCCCCAATCTGGGAAGCATCTGTGGCCGCTGTGGCCATGGGGAGCGGGGGAACAAAGGTATGACCTGAATAAGCTGTTCTGAGTGAATCCAGCATGATAGGTCCCTCTTGCATATGTTCATAATCCTTATCATGGTTGACATGGGTTGATGAAGGATAGACCACTATACTGTGAGAATCCACTGTAACACTCTTATGTGGAATCTGGCCAGTGGAACTAGTATTACTGCTGCTGCCACAGAACCCAAGGCCTGAAGTACTGTTTGAGAAGACACCCTTGAATTGTTTAATAACTTCCTGACTTGATCTCTTATGGTCACCACTCTTGATGATGGGAGACATGCTATCATATTGATTATGTTTATGTTTGCACCTATGAAGTCCAATTCTTGAGAGGGGTGTAGGTTTGACTTTTTATAATTCATGGTAATCCCTAACTTAGAACAAGTTTGAAGAACCATGACTTTTGCTTCTAGAAGTAGATGTTTGGTTGGGGCGCAGATGAGCCAGTCGTCTAGGTATGGAAACACCCAGCATCCTTGCTGTCTCAAGTGAGCTGCTACTGCTGACATACATTTAGTGACTGGCTCCCAGCCGGAAGTGTAAATGACTTCAGGATTGCCTGTCCATCTTTATATGGTAGTATGCATCCTGAAGGTTTGTAAAGTACACCCAATCATCCCTTTCCAAAAAAACAGAAAGATGGACTGAACCATGACCATCCAGAACTTGCTCTGCTGAACTGATTTGTTTAGTCTGCTGAGATCTAATATTGTTCTCCAATCCTCTGTCTTTTTTGGTACCAAAAAGAACCTTGA
The DNA here is from genome assembly GCF_019279795.1 of Protopterus annectens. Lineage (NCBI taxonomy): Eukaryota > Metazoa > Chordata > Ceratodontiformes > Protopteridae > Protopterus > Protopterus annectens. The sequence continues at coordinate 751,158,959 of NC_056750.1, forward strand.
GTAAGTACCGGATCTTCTCTGGTCTGATGGGACATATTGGATGACTCTTTTGTCCAGCTACTTTTGTATCTGTATGGCTGCTTGTGTCCTTTGACTGGGTGGAAGATCTGGGAGTTTTTTTTTCAGGAAAAGAGGATATAATATCCTTGGATATTATCCTCTGCACCCGTTATTTTTAGCCAGGCTCTCAGGTGCAGGGATAGTTGACCCCAGATTGCCTCAAGAGAAGCGTAATCAGGCCCCCATTCAGGAGCACTGGAAGAATTTCCCAAAAAAAGTATCTCTGGATCTTTGATGATGCTGAGCACCCCTGCCGTAAGGGCATCGTCTTCCATCATTGTTCTCCCATCTGTCTCTGGGGGAACTTTCACCACAAGCTTGAGGAAATGACCCTTGTGATTTCCTGAACTACATTTTTCCACTGCTTCTTTTATTTTTTGAATATGGTCTCTGGGGAGTGGAAAAATGAATGCCCACAGCAGAAAGGGTCTTCCCATCTATCTCACACCTGGACTGCGTACCTCTTAAGTTTTGGGCCAAATAGGGAAGTGCTGCCAAACGGAGCACTGACAAATGAAGATTTAAAGGGCTCAGAAAAGTCACATAAGCACATCCAGGCCTGCCTCCACATGGAGACACCTGAACCCGCAGCTCTACATGCCCCTTTGGCTGCATGGCATGAGCCTTATGGAGGAGTTTGCAATGGAATGTGGGGTGGCCAGCTGTGAAGTAACGGAAGCCTGCACCTCTTCAGACACAGCTCCTGAGAGAGGATCTGAGAGCTCCCTGATCAGATCCTTCTGTAGTCTGTAAACATGAGAAAGATAATTCAAGGACCTCAGGGCAAAGGTCGCTGAAGAGAACACACACTTCCCACAGCTATCCATCATTCTGGAATCCTTATTAGGAGGATGGATAGTAAAACTCTCTTCTGCAAGTTTTTTTTTTTCGTGGTTGCCACCACAACCATGACATCTACTGGAACACCTCTTGCCCCAAATTTTTTATCTTCAGCCACTGTAATTATTTTATTTGGCCTCCAGGGCATTGGTTCAATGGAGTCTGGAGCCTCCCATGCCTGCCAGAGATCAGCTCGATGAGCTAATAGGTGGGTTGGGTCACTCAGGATGTAGGTGGTCAGGATCCAAAAGCTGCCAGGTACACTGACTCCTCTGATGAGGGATTGCTGGGATTCCAGCCACCACTCTATTTCTAAGTCTCTAGAATGTCCCCGAAGGAAACATCATCTGGAGGTGACCGTGGAGATCCCTCACCTTCAGCGAGGTCAGTATTCTTCCTCAGTGAAAGAGTCCTCTGTGGAGTCTAGGTGTTTCCTTTTACACTTCCTCTTCCGAGGAATCTCCTATGTGGGGAGGGGAACCTTTATAGGTAGCCTGGGGCTTCTGGCCCCACTGTCCCTGTGGGAGATTTAGGTGAGACATTGGGTGCGCCTTTCAAGGTGGAAGACTTTGGATCCCATGGGGTAGACACTGCCTGTGCTGCTGAGGCAAACAAAGCCCACTTCAAGGCCCAGAAAGCTGACTGTCACCGAGAAATACAAGTTCCCCGATCCGAGAGGTCATGCCTCCAGATCTGGGCACCCTCCAATCCAGAAGAAGCTGGAGCCAGGATCGGGCTGATCCAAGCCAACGTTCCAAGACTTCAGAGCCACTTCCACCATCTCAGACCCAACCAGGGCACCATAACCCCAAGAGCTCCCTGGCTCCGAGTGGCCAAAGGAACTCAGAGCAGAAGCCATAGTCGAGGTAGAAAAGCTCCTTGGTTCCAACAGATACAATATTAGATGCTTAGGATCAAAAGCCTCCAAAACTTCCATGGAAGTCAAAGGAGGAATAAGAAGATGGGGAGAAGATTCCCAGAATTCCTGTCTGACCCTTAGGGGTAGGAGCCGTAAGGGACCTTGCAAAGCCCTGCTTCCAAAGGATCTTCTTGACCATCCTCTCTACATCACCTTTGGTGAGGCTTCTGGTCAACAGAGTAGATGACTCAGATGGTGACCTCCGTCTTTCCAGAAAGGGAGAAGGTATTCTAGATGGCACTGGATCAATGGAAGGAGAGTACTAGGTTCTAGGTAAAGACTGTATTGGTTTAAAAAAGTTTGCCCAACGGTGACCAATTCGACCTATCCTTTGGAACAGACAGGCTCAGATATGAAGCTGTCGCACCCATCGGGAGAGTCTTTGAAGTCTTTGGATCCGAAAAGGCCTTAGGATGCGATATTTTAGGTATCTTTGGAGAATGCTCCAACTGAAACTTTGCAGCAAAAGAAGACCTCTTCCTTGCCTTGTCCGAAGTTATAGAGGACAGGGAGGAAGCTGAGCTAGACTGCTTTGATTTGGAAATTTGGAAGAATCTTTCTTCTTATGTTTTTTATCAGAGCCAGAAATGACTTCCCAAAAAGAGGAAGCCAGCATACCTTTTAAAATAAGCCTATTATGGCGTACAACGAGGGCCCTGTGTTTGAATCCTTTACAAATGTCACATTCTTTCTGTAGGTGGAGTGGGCCCAGACAATAAGTGCACAGCTCACGAGTCACTTAAGGGAATTTTGTGGCCACATTCAGAACACTTTTTGAAGCCAGTCGACTTATCTGCTTTCTCAGCCATCTTGAAAAAAAATTAAATTAACAAAGATAGTACTTTTTTTTTTTTTTTTTTTTGTGAAAGGAAAAGAAAAGAAACGATACAAGGAGAAGAAGGAGGAAAGGGAACTACTAACGGCAGCAGTTTAAATGTACCACAGTATGGGAAAGGGAACAGGAGTAGCAATTAAAAGGAAACAATGGGTAGGCAAAAAAAAACTACTAACAATAGTAAACAAGACGTACCTCAGTATAAGTTAGGAAGGCAAAAAACAAATAGCAAAAGGGGAATATAAACAGAAACGTTTAAGTTTAATTAAAGTGTGAAGAAAAAGGTTGTAATATATAGCAAAAATTCACTTAACTGCTCAAGAGCTAATGGAAGGATCACATCTTCACAAAGCGGCAAATGAGATCTGAGGTGATTAGGAGAGAAGTGTTATGGGTAGGGTAGGTACTAGGGAGCTTTTTGGTTGCCCCAAGCTAATGCAATGGCTGAGTCAGAACCAAGGGTTTGGATCCGAACCCATATGTGAGGATAAAATGAAAACTGACAACATTAGGTCATTGTTAAGAATTGATAGAAGTTATATGACAATGATTTAATATTTAGAGACACTTTAGCCAGTTTACAGAGAAATTAAAGGTACGTTAGTATAACATAAAAAGGAACTGCAATATGAAGCAAGAGAAAAGCAGACTCATGGTATATTTAGAGAGAAAGCCCGGGGGGTTAACAGAAGTAAGAAAATGAGTGAAGAAGGGAGAGTAAGGCAGTGTAAGATATGAATAAGTACTTGTTTGCATTCAGGAATATAATTTGGCCTAGTGTAGAACAACATCAGAAAGAGCACAGCCAGCTTTTTAGTAGGAAGTTTTTCAAAATGGTTTTGAAGCATGGGAGAGAGGGTACTGACCTGATAGATACAGCTAAGAGAAGTTCCAGTACTTAGTATCATGGTACGAGTACAGAAAATGCCCAGCAGATTTGACAGGTTTACGAAAGGACAGGAGTTTTTGGTTATTGGATTGTAATGACCAAATGGGAACATAGTTGTGTAGGATGTTATTTAGTGCTGGACAAGCAGATGGATGCTGTACAATTTTATAGAGAGGTAAGAAGCTGTGTATATGTTAGTCGATGGGATTGTTCTAACCAATTTAGGCTTTTTATTGCTATACAGTGGTGGGTCCTGAAAGTGGTATTTGCTGCAAACTAGCAACGTTGTTATAGCATTGTTCAAGTTTTGATTTTTGTGATGTCTTGAGGTTAGTAACAATGGGAGCACCATAAAGAAGTGTGGGGAAGAGATAAGTAATGGCAAGTGTAGTTGCAGTTGTGCTGGTGATAAAGTGTTTTGGCTCCGTAAAGCATTCCTATTTTTGATCAGTTTTTTTACGCAATTTTTTATATGCAAGTCAAATTTAAGATCATCATCCACAAATACCCTAATAATTTGCTATGAGAAGTGAGTTCTATATTTGTATTATCAAGAAAGAGGACTTAATTTCTTGTTTTTTCATGAGGGAGGGATTTGGGGAAAAAGTAGCATTTTGTGGGGGGGGGGGAGTTAAGCATGAGTTGTGAGTTAAAAGCCATGTTTCAGTGGCTGCTAAAGCTTACCGAGTAATTTTTTGGACATGTGCCATTTTGTCAGATGTGCAAATGAGTGTGGAGTCATCTGCGTACTGTATTAGGGAGACCTGTTGTGCACATTTGGAGGGTGTTGGTGAGAATGTTAAAGAGGAGGAGACAAAGGATAGAGCCTTGTGGTAAACTGGTGGTAACTGGAAGGTATGGAAAGAGAGAGTACAGTGCCATTATACTGAGTGACACTAATTGGATAGGGAGCTTTTGAACCATAGAAGGTTGGGCTGAGAGAGGCCTAATGAGGCAAATGAAGCAGAAGTTAGCTGTAACAAACTGTACTGAAGGCTTTAGACAAGTCTAGAAATAAGGAGGAGACTAGTTTGCTGTTGTCTCTAGCTTTATTGACAGTATCAATATAGGTTATAAGTGCAGTCTTAGTACTATGGGAAGGACAGAAGCCACTTTCTGTGCAGAACAGGAGTTCTTCCTGCAGAAGATAGTTTACCAATTATTTTAATGCATTTTTCAAGTATTCTCCAGTGGGGGATAGGATAGCTAAAGTTAGTAATGTCTCTTGAATTTCCTCCTTTGTGCAGAGAGATAATGTATCCTTTTTTCCAGAGAGACAGAATATGGAATTCTTGGTATGACCGATTTAGAAGCAGTGAGCCAGGATAGGCAATGATCTTGGATTCTATTTTAAGGTACTTGTTTGGAAGAACATCAGGTGAAGAAGAGCATGGCTTAAGTTTGTTTAAGAGTAGTTTTGAATAAAAAATGGGCACAGATTTGAAGATGAAAGTGGATGTGGTGATACGTGGCTGTTGAGCAGGTTTAGGATTAGATGCTGAAGAATCCTTGGTTAGAGATGTTACACTATCTATGAAATAATTTGAACTGTATTGCTGTTTCTAGTGTCAAATTATTCAGAGATGGGTTAGGGTTGAATTTTTGGCCAGGATGCAAGATTTCTTTAATGGCTGTTCAGAATAATTATGGTTATATTTACTATTATTATGAAAGTTATTCTAGTATATTTTTTTATCTTCATTTATTTGCTTTTAAGTACAGTTACAAAGTGTTCTAAAGTTTCAAAACTATTGTGCTGTTTTCAGGGCTGGTGTTAGCATTTTGGGGCCCACAGCAAATGTCAAGTTGGGGGCCCCCTAGGCACTTCCAGTAAAATAATCATTCTGTCAGTGCCACCCCCTCTTAAGAAACCTTTTAGTTTGTGTGGCAACTTTTAGGAGTAGTAAACACAGAGAGAGAGCTGTAGCTACAAGCTCTTACATTACAACAGGAATATATACCACATTATGTTGACCTAACAAAGGGACACTTACTAGCATTTAGTTGCAACAATGATACATTACAACAACTCTATGTACAGGTCTGGACTTAAATGAAGTGATGACTAAGCATACCGTTTCAACATCCCCGCACACCCTCCAGCCCCCTCCCCTGATCCCTCCCTCCACCTTTTTGGGCTTCACATGCCATGCACATTACTTTCGTCTTCCTTTTCTTACATTTTGTCTTACTCTCAGCTTTTTCAAGAAGCCATAACTTTCTAGATGCTCTGAAGTGCATTTCAAAGTTGTTTTTTTTATTTGTTTTTACACAACCTTTTTATGCATTGATAGCTTGAACAGAAACTATTATTAAGGAAGGAAATTCACTGTTGCTGTTCAGCTTTAGTTTTCCTTGCATCCTTTCAACACTCCTTTCCTGAACAAGCCAGCACAGTAAGATCATTTAGGAAATAACTCAAATAAGTCAGGGCTCAAAAAGCCATAGGTTTACAGATGCTCTGGGATGCATTTTAGAGCATTTCCTCAGCATTTTACTCCAGTGGTGACCTAAACAAAAAAATCATGAAAATGAAAAGAACTTCAGTCTTTATTTTATTTTCTTTCAAGAAAGACATATGTTGTGCCCAAGGCTTAATGTTCAAAGCTAACAAAATAGTAGCTCACAATAAACTAACAAGCCAGTTGTTGTGGGAACACATAGGTCTTATCTGGGTATACTACCTGCCCCCTCTAACCCCTTACAAAAGACAGTCACTGCCTATGCATCCCTCTGGTGTTAGACTGGGATGAAAGTAGAGGTTTAAATTGGCTTAGTGATATATTTCAAATGACTGCTGATAAACGTATTCATAGCATGCATCCTCACCCATAACCCTCAAAGTCAGCCACATGTATATGTGCCTCATGTGTGATTGTGAGAATGATTTCAATAATATATTCTAATTTGTTGCTCTAGACAGTACACCACCCCTACACAAATTATAGTAACCTGCTTTTTACACCTCTGAGGTCTGTGAGAAAATTAAATAAACAATGACCACACTGTCCTCAGCTCAAACACAAGCTATAACAACTTCATGTGCAAACCTCTAAGGTTTGACTGTGATGAAAATTAAAGTTGTAATAACCACACAATCTCTCACCCCACATAACCTACAGCAGCATTTTGTACATGCACATTTGAGCAGGGCTGGTTTTAAAATGGGTATGGTTGAAACCAGAGGCTATTATCAGCTTTATCCTAAAAGGGTCATATCTCAGCACTGTTTGGGTTAATCAGCTAGATCAGAAAACTGATGCATTTTTTTATCATTTTTCTTCAACCAGCAACAGCATTTGTGGGGGTCCTCACAGAGTTAAGGATGATTAAGGGAGCCCCCCAGTATCCTTTTATATAGTCTGGCGAGTGGGTCCACGCTAACATAGTGCCCATGGCTTAGGTAAACCCTACTGTTGGACATTTTCTTCACTAAAACTAACTTCATACCCAGCTTTGGGTCCCTGCTATACTTGTGGCTGTAGCCCCCCCCCCTTAATCATCCTTGACTGTGTGGGGGCCACACAAAAAACTGCTGCTGGATGGGGAAAAAAATGAGGAAGAAAAATTGTATTAATTTCCTAAGTATGCTCTTTAACCTGAACAGGGCTGTGATATGACCCTGTTAGGATGAAGTTGATAATGAATATGACCAAAGTAAGCACTGGAGAGATCAGCAGCCCAGAGTTACTTATCTCAGTGCAAATTCTGGATTTTAAGAAGAGCTGATACTTCCGGTCATAAAGGATGATTTTATCTTTCAGGAAGTTTTATAAATACGTGTAGAACGCTAAATATTATAACTCAATTTTTTTGCTTAAGAATTCAATGCAATCCCAAAAATAATGGAATAAAGGCTCAGAGTCAGGACTACATTTTAAATATTACTCTAATTCGCTTAGAAAGTTAACAGAATAACACCTTTTGCATCAACACATTTTTGGACAATATATATAAAAATAAGATGTCTGGATTGATTGTTTGTAATCCTGAATGATTTACCAACAAATCAAACTTTTACTAAAGAGAAAGCAAAAGTATAAACAAAATCAGATAAGGTCTCTAAAATCAGGAACAGTGACAGGTATGTATTACTCCCCAATGAGGTAAATCAAAGTGACTTATTACCCCTGCTGCTTGTTTGACGACTGCTAAACAGCAGTCACTGATCTTGCATGGCAGTACCAATATTGCACAATGTATTGCTATTTGCTGAAATAAGTACCAAACTAGTACTGCTATGGCTCATACCTCCCAACTGTCCCGTATTACTCGTTTTTTACCGAGTTTTGGAGTCCAAATAATGGGGTGCCATGATTCCCGAGTGGCACCCCTTCATTGCCGATTTTGTTTTTCTCGCTTTAGCTGACATCATCGCGTGCATGATGATGTCAGCTTGTTAGGGCTACCAGCCTGTTGGAATTGAGCTCACAGTGCACGTATTTCCGGGTTTCCGGCTGGTTCAAATGCTTTGCGAGTGGGAACAAACCAGACGGAAAGAACGGCAAGGATTTATTTTTATTTAGAAGGCTCAGACTGCATTTAGAGGGATTGAAGGCTCAGTTTGGTAGCATGTTACTTGCGTATAGCGGTGTACAGTCGAGGAAGCTCAACCAACTGCTCAAACGGATAAAAAGCAATTCAAAGATGCACAAGTAAGAGGGCATTATGGGGGATTTCACAAAAAAAACTCCATGCTTATAATCTTTACATAAGCAACTGCAGTTATTCTCAAGTTTGTGACCATCACTGTAAGCATATTTACATGCATAAATCTAAGAAGGCAATGTCAAATGTCACATTAAAGTCCAAGATGGCATTTTCTTGGTTTACATTTTAGGGCAGTATAATTGTGCATTTTAAGGTTGATTACACTTTCTGTAGGTTTTTCAGCACTTCACAGCAGCAAAAAGCTTAGCAGGTGCACAAAATGGCATTAAGCTGGGTGATTACGTTCACTTTACTACTCTAAGTCAAATGCCTGTGACAGAATCTTTGTGTGTTGAGTGATTTGTCAACACCATGGAAAAACAGTATTGAAGATTTGTGTTTTTGTCCCACTGAAGTTGAAATTTCTCTTTCACACATGCTTTGAAAAAGGCAAGTACATGAAAATGGCTTACTTGCATCTGAAAGTGAATTGTATAGTCTTTCTGACAAGTTGTTAATGTTGTTAGCTCTTTTGCAACACTATGAAAATACAGTAATTTTGACATTGATTTAGGATTGCTTACCATTGATGTTCTGAGTATACAAATAAAATGGAGGACTTGGGTGCATACGGTTTGGGAAATGAGGATCAAGTAAAGGGATGGACATTCTGTGTAATGTATGTCAGTATTTAGGATAAATAAGCCAGAAGTGCAATACCCTTAAAAAACACGGATTAAAATGCATGCGGAATGTATATGTGAATGAGGGCATTATATGGGCTTAATCATTTAATATTGTCTATAAACGTATTACTACTGTTGTCTGAAACGATTGAACATTCAAACCTACATTAGTATTATTACCATAATTAATCTCAGTTTGTTAAAAAGCATTGATTTTAGTATCTTTAATGTATTAATTAAATTGTGTAAAATAATAGTTGCTTTATTTGAAAATCAGAAGCTGGTTTTGACAGTCAGCAAGATGGTAGAAAGAACCAAAATGACTTGCAGCAGTGCCACAAGCCACACAGCCCAATTCTCAACAATTCCACAAGGTAGTGAAATAAAGGGCTTTATTAATGTTAAGCATTTTCTTCCAAAAATTCAGGACGTCATCACAACTGTTTTTACAAGATGTTGCAGGTTTAAATAACCCATTTAGTAGTCACTTTAACTAAAACATTACCTAGGTTGAAAGTGAACTTGCCTACTAAGATACACATAAATAAATAAAAATTAATTTGTTTTTAATACGAATAAAACATGTATTAAGTTAATTTGTTGAAGTTCATAATTTAGCAACATGTAATTTTAACACACTTTTAATTGATATGGTGTAGTTTTAGCCATGAAATTAGCCTGCATTAAACTGCAGCTGCCAAATTAATTCTGTATAGTCTAGTTTCGGTTCCCAGTGCTTCCCCTGGGTTGGGTGGGAATGTGCTCAAGAACAGCAAACAAAAACTTGGAGTACTGTTTACACTGTGGAGTGTGTCTAAAAAGTGCATCATTGTAATTTTTGTTTTCTGTAATTTAATAAAGTCAGGAAGTTGTATCAAAGAAAACATGTATGCTTCTTGTTTTGTGTGCAAGTTGCCAATGATTTGAAAACAGCCCAAAGGTAATCTTTATCCAACACCGGCCAAATGTATTTTCTTTGAATGCAGTGTGGGTTTTAATGCTGTTTCAATGAATGTGAGTTTCAAGGGCAGAGATGGTTTAATGCCAAGTCTATTTTCATTGTGTTGTTTTGTTTAGTAGATGTCTATTGGTGTTTCTGCATTGGGCTGTAAAATTTAAAAATAAAATCCAAATAATCATTGTATTAATAAAGCAGTATGCATACATTAGTGTTTATGATAAATGGGCGAAATAGCCAGGTAATGGGACATTGGAATGGCTGCAAGGGGACTCTGGTGCCATATTTTGGTTGTCTGTTCTTCCAGTTTGCATTTGAAAGTTGGTATCCACAATCCCATTGGAGTGGGCGAGGTTACATAATTATGTATGCAAATTTTATGTTAATCAGCGTACAGATTTGTACCTATTTTTTATTGGTCTTGTCCAGATTTTTGATGTTTCCAGGTTAAGAGGTATGGTTAGTGGTAAAATATGTAATGGAATTCAGGTGCCTGTTACTTGACAAAACAAAACACTGCTAATACAACCAGAAATATCTTTGAATTTTAAAGGAGATATACATAAGAGTTATTACCCCTGTGGTTTATTAAGTATACCAGAATGCTGTACTAGCTTTTGTTGGTTTGGCAGATGTTACAACATATCAGAATAAGATAACCTGCTGTGGTTGGGGGTCCCCAGCGACTGCAGGGTTTGCTGGTGCCTAAAGCCGGCTATGGTTATTTTCTATTTTTGACATTCTTCCCATGCTTTCTCTCTATCCTGCACTAGCATTCTCCTCTTTTGAACAGCCAAACTGCATTATTTGTTTTTAGTCTCTTCCTTCTGGGAGGTGCAAGGCTATTTAGGATATTCAGGAAAGTTGTATTGAATTCACTGACAACATCATCTAAGGAGAGGATTTTTAGGAAGTTCCAATTAATAGTTAATAGGAAAGTAATGAATATTTCTGGTTTAAACTTGAAAGGGTTGTGCATTATTTTATGAACATGCTGTTTATGTGGATGTGTGAGATGTCTGGTTGTATAGACTGGAAGATGATCACGGACAGAGTCTGACATTGTACTTGTTGTGATGCATTTGCTAGGGCCTGATACTAGGATCCAGTCCAACAGGGAATTTGATGTCTTGCTATAATGTGTGGGGCTATTACTTAGTTGTGTAAACCATATAAGTTCATGCTAGATGTAGGGGAGTTAGAGTTTATGTCCAACCAGCTGAGATCCACATCACCTAGTAGTATTTTTTCTTGTTGAATTGTTATGGATATCCAATGTAGGATATCATCCAGTACAGCTGTATTGTCACCAAGAGGGATATAACGGACAGTAATGCATATTTGCTTATAACTGTTTGTTTCCATGAAAGTAATAAGAAGTGCTGCTGAACTGAATTTTGGTATTGGATTGTTGTAAGAGAAAATGAGGTCGTTGCTGGGAATATTAAAGCAATACCACCACTGTTCCTCTTTATATCGTCATTAAGGATAATATTGTAGCCAAGAGGTGTACTTTCAGAGTTACTGATGCTGGATTTAAGCCAAGTTTCAGTTACAGCAAGAATATTAGGCTTATGTTCGATAATCCAGGCATGTAGTTCAGCATTTTTGTTCTTATGATCCTAACATTTATGGCAGCAAAAAAGAAGTCATGTTCTTACCATAATGTTCCATCTGTGTTGTTGATCTTCATTGTTTCTTTACTGATGGGTGTCAGTTCCATCTTCGGAACTAAGTCAGCCGTTATAACAAGCTCGCGCCAGCCAAAAAACTCTCGAGCTAAGCTTTCACCCACAGTGCCCATCTCCATATTACCTCAGATCGACTCTTCCCGTAAGGAAAGGACAGATTACAGACACAAAAGCAGAGGCTTTTTCTGAGCAACTTCCTTATCATAGGATAGGACCACAGCCGAACCTCCAAGAGTCTTTCTGAGGGGGATGGTGAGTAGGTTGTAATGAATGAATGAAGATCAACAACACAGATGGAACTTTATGGTAAGAACATAACTTCTTTATCTGATGTTCTTAATCTTCATTCATTCCTTACTGATGGGACAGAGTCCTTAGCTACCTTGTTTCTTGGGAACCCTATGGAAGAATATTCCTGAGTACCACTGAACCAAAGGAGGCTCTCCCCCTGGAGACCATATCCAATTTGTAATGTATGATAAAGATACGAGGAGAGGCCCAAGTTGCTGCTGCACAAATGTCATCCATGGAAGCTCTTGCATGGAAAGCAACAAATGCTGCAACTGATCTTGTGGAATGTTCTTTGATCTTGGAAGGTACAGAAACCTTGTTATGTTGATATATAAAAGAAATGCAGTCTCTCAACCACTTAAATAAGGTAACTTTGGACAATGATGTTCCATATTTTGGGCCTGACTATGATATAAATAATTGGTCAGACTTTTGTATGGATTTAGATCTGTCGAGATAAAAATGCAGTTGTCTGTGCACATCAAGCAAATGCAATGAATATTCTCCTTTATTAGAGAATTTTGGAAAGAAGACTGGTAGATCAATTGTTTGATTAACAGTCAAATCAGAAATAACCTTAGGTAAAAAGGACTGATTAGTCTGTAGTGATACTCTGTCCCTATGGAAGATCATGTAGGGATGTTTTATACACAAGGCTTGTAACTCAGAAATTCATCTAGCTGAAGTAAGGGCCACCAAGAATAAGGTTTTCAAGGATAAAAATTTTAAGTCACAATTGACGGCAGATTTAAATAGGGGGTGAGTCAAGGCTTGTAGAACTAGAGTCAAACTCCATGACTCAATCTGTTGTCTGAAGGGGGGGGGGTCTGATATGTAAAACTCCCTTCAAAAAGGTTTTACAGAGATGGTGAGAGATTAAGAAGGAGCCTTCAAAACCATTGTAGAAGTTATAAATCGCTGCCATGTGGACTCAAATGGAAGAGGCTGCAACTCTAGAATGAAGGAGATTAGACTGATAATCTAAAACCATGGATAGCGGTGCCAAAAAGAGATTTATTCCTTTTTTGCAAGACCAAATAATGACTCTCTTCCATTTGCTGCTATAAAGTTTCCTGGCGGATAGTTTATGGGAAGCCAGAAGAATGTGATGGACAGGGGAGGACGGGTTGTTCTGCCTGGCAATCACCGGAAGTGGAGGAGCCAAGCTGTCAGCTTGAGGTGCGATACATTTGGATATGTCAATTCCTGTGGATGCGATAGCAGTTCCAGAGTTGGATCCAGAATCCAAGGTTGCTGTAGTAGGTGAGGCTAAAGGAAGGGGAACCAAATTTGTTGTGGCCAGTAAAGAGCAATGAGGATTACTCTGCTTTTCAAACGACGAGCCTTCATCAAAAATTGTGGGATCAGTGGGAGTGGAGGGGTAAGCATAAAGAAGTCCTGTGGGCCAATCGTGTACAAGAACGTCCCTCGGGGACTCCCCATTTGGGGGAAATAGGGAAAAGTAGCTGCTGCATTTGTGATTTGTGGAGGATGCGAACAGACTGCAGCAAGGCTGGCCCCAGCGACTGAATATCTTCTTCGCTATGACAGGACCACTCATGAGGCAGGAGAATGCTTCTGCTCAACTTGTCTGCAATTATGTTGGAATCCCAGGGAATGTGTATTGCTATCAGAAAGGGTTGGAAACTATTGCCCATTGCCAAATTCTCATGGCCTCTCGACACAATGGGTAGGACTTGGTTCCGCCTTGTTTGTTGATGTACCAGACTACTGACATGTTGTTGGACTGGATGGCAATTGTTCCTAAAGGGAGAACAGATTGAAATGCTTGCAACACTAGAACCACCGCCCTCAGTTCTAGAACAATGATATGCAGATTGGCCTCTATGGATGACCAAGTGCCTTGGACTGTCTTTCCCTGGTAGTGCCCATCCCCCCACCCGAACAGAGAGGCATCCATGGTCACTATGGTTTTGGGCTGAGAAGGGGAGAAAGGTCGACTGTATAGGTTCTCTTCTGGCTTCATCCACCAAATTAAGTCTTGTTTGCACTGATTTTTTTTGTCCTGATCTGAAATGTCATGGGGAGATTCAGAGGGGACCATTGTGTTAGCAAAAGGTACTGAAGAAGCCTCATGTGCAGTCTTGCCAGTGGGACCATTGTTATAGATGCTGCCATGGATCCTAGTAGTTGAAGGACTGCCCGAGCTGGCACTTTGTCCTCATTATCACTCGGAGTTGCGATCTGAGTCTCTTTATCCTGTGAAGAGGGAGGTAGACTAGACAAGATTGGGTATCGAATTCTGCCCCTATGAACTCCAGTCTTTGAGAAGGGATTAGTTTGCATTTCTCCTTGTTTACTGTTACCCCTAGATGTTTCAAGAGACATAGGGTGTAATGAATCGCTGAGACTAGTAGATGCTTGGTCGGGGCGGTGAGGAGCCAATCGTCTAGATATGGAAACATCCAGAATCCTTGCAGTCTCAAGTGAGCTGTTACCATTGCCATGCCTTTGGTGAACACTCTGGGGGCTGTGGAGAGACCAAAGGGCAGTGCTCGGAATTGGAAGTGATTGGCTTCCAGCTGGAAGCGGAGAAATCTTCTGGAGAGCTTATCCATTTTTATGTGGTTATACCCATCTTGGAGATCTATATATAGAGCACATTCAATCATCTTTGCCCAAGAAGGGGAGTATAGACTTTATTGTGAGCATCTGGAATTTTGCTTGTTTGATGAATTTGTTTAGGATGCTGAGGTCCAGAATTGGCCTCCAGTCCCCTATTTTCTTTGGTACCAAAAAGAACCTTGAGCAAAAATCAGATTCTATTTGGTCTGGAGGGACTGTTTGGATAACTCTTTTTTGAAGCAGCTTTTGAATTTCCAGAGCTGCTGCTTCCCTTTTACTGGGTGGAATGTCTGGACTACGACTTAAAGGCCTTGGGAAAATATTGAAGGGAATGTGATAACATCTGGTAATTACCATCTGCATCCAAGAGTCTGTGGTTATTTTTTGCCAGGCAAAGTGGTGCAGAGAAAAACGACCCCTGACTGCTTCCAGAGGCAAACAATCGGGCCACTCTTCAGGAGTGCTGATAGGGCTGTCCAGATGTCCAGAGAGAGAATCTCTGGACCCCTAGTTACACGGACCCTCTCTGCCTCTGAAGGGGTGTCTTCCAGCTGAGTTCCCCCCTCTGCCCTAGGGGAAAAACTCACCACGTGTGTCACGGAAACGACCTTGGGATTATTTGTACCACATCTTCCATTCCTCTAATTCCTGGAATGGGATCGTTGAGGTGTGGAAAAACGTACGCCTATGGTAGACAAGATCTTACCATCCTTTTCACACCTGACTAAAGTGTCTTTTACGTTCGGGCCAAAATGAGAGAAGGCCTCTTCAGGGGCATTTAGGAAGGAAGACTTAAAAGAATCTGTAAAGTCACATAGGCACATCCAAGCATGATGTCTCGTGACAATGCCTGCACCTGCTGTTCTAGCTGACCCTTCTGTAGAGTGGGAAATCAACCTCATGGACGAATTAGAGATGGACTCCAGGGTCGCAAGCTGTGAGGAAACTTTGCACTGTACCTCATCAGAGACTGCTCCTGCCACGTTTTCTGAGAGTTCCTAAATTAGGTCTCTCTGAAGCTGAGTAAAATGTGCCAGATAATTCCGGGAGTGGATGGCAAAGGTCACTGAACAATACACCCACTTCCCAAGTCTGTCTATTGCCAGAGACTCCCTGTTCGGGGGATGGACTGTAGTGTTCTCCTCGGTGAGCTCTTTTTTAGTGGCTGCCGTCACAACCACAGCATCTACCAGAAGGCCCTTGGACCAGTGTGGGTTGTCCTCTGGAGGGGAAAGAATTTTGTCTGCCCTCCGGGGAATAGGTTCAATGGTATCAGAACTCTTCCACGAGTGCTGCACGATGAGTTGGATGAGGTCATATGCAGGCAGGGTCACCCAGGAGGTAGAAGGCTGGGCCCGGAAAGCCTGCAAGAATACGGACTCCTCAGAGGAAGGGGTGGTGGACTTCCAATCACCCCGCTGCTTCAAGATTTCAAAGATGTCTGCAAAGGAGACATCGCCAGGGGGCAACAGTGGGGACCCTTCCCCCTCATCATAGTCCTAACTTTCGTTCAGAGATTCCTCTGGGGAATCCACGTGCTTCCTCCTGCACGATCTCTTGCAAGGAACCTTCTTGAAGGATCCTGCAGAGGGAGAATCTTGTTGAAGGGTATCTTGAGGTTCCCAACCCCAGTGTCCATGAGTAGTGGACTGTGTCAGCTGTGGCTCAGTGGAAGGGAAAAGGTGGATCTCCGGCGCCAGAGGGACTAACTGACAGCCTGCAGAGGCCTGTGTCCTCTTCATCACCTGGAAAGTAGATCCTCCCAAGAGGAGTGAGAGCCCGGAACTGAGAAAGACAACCTTGGGACCAGGGTCACACCCCACTCCAAAAAACCTGCATCCAAGGAGGGAGCAATGGGAGGAGATGGCTCTGTAAAACTGACCGGAACTGTGGCAGATGTGCGAAAAGGAGACGCCGTACCAGGGAACACAGTGCTGACAGACCAGTCTCGGTCCAGTTTTTTTTTTTTTTTTTTTTTTTTTTTTTATTTTAAGAATAGAAGAAAGGAAAGGAAAAAAATTACCAACAATGGTAAAAGAAATACCCAAGGGTTAAAGGAAAGGCCTGTAACAGTGATGGTACAGAGTACCAAACTTGGTAGAAAAGGCAAAAAAGGGAGAGAGATACGCAGATACATAAGATTACATGACTAAACACAGA
The DNA here is from genome assembly GCF_019279795.1 of Protopterus annectens. Classification (NCBI taxonomy): domain Eukaryota; kingdom Metazoa; phylum Chordata; order Ceratodontiformes; family Protopteridae; genus Protopterus; species Protopterus annectens. The sequence continues at coordinate 751,175,524 of NC_056750.1, forward strand.
GAAAAATAAGAGTTTAAGAGAAGCAATAAACAATTTAAATTAGTATTGAAAAGTTTTAACTGACTTAGCTGAGAGCTGGCCTGACACATCTTGTTTGGTACGCAGCAAATGAGATCTGAGATAATATGGAGAGGGGCACTGTGGATAAAAGCTTAGCTCGAGAGTTTTTTAGCTGGTGCGAGCTTGTTATAACAGCTGACTCGGTTCCAAGGACAGAACCGACACCCATCATTAAGGAATGAATGAAGATTAACAAGATCAGGTGGTTAGATTGTTGGGAATGGGGGTTAACCATTGTGGGGTTACAGCAATTTGTGGAAGAGAATTGTCTTGATGTTCATTGTGATAGGTTGGGCCAGCATTAGAAGGAATGTCTCCTCCTAGAAGTATCTTACTAAATTGGGGAATTATTGATACTTATTTTTGGAGAGTATTTTTCCACTTAATTTTGTTTTGTTTTGAGTTGAAATGGAGTTAATCAGTCTGTATTTGGAGGAAAGATGAGAAATGTCATTCAATAGGTTCTGTGAAATGTGTGGACAGGGTAGACAGGAAGTATGAATAGGTGGATGGGAATGAGTTGGAGAGCTATTGAAACTACTATAGACAAGGCAGAGAGATGGCCCAGTACGAGGAGAACAGAGGACAAGCTGAGGAGTACCATGATTAAGTAAAGGGATCTGTATTTTGTTGATGGCAGATAGAGAGGAAGTGGGGATCAAGAAGGAAAAGGTTACAGGCAGTAGGATATTTAGTTGTGGCGGAGTCTGAAAGCTTACTAGCTTGCTGGTAGGTAAGAAAGAAGCATTTTCTATTAAGGAAGAGAGTCAGGTTGTCCTGGTATTTTCTATGGAATGCAAGGAATAGAGGAGTTTACAAGGGGAGAATATCAGGATGTACTTAAAATAGGAAGACGAAAGGTTTATTTGGGAAAAGTAGAAGATACAATGTAAAATGGATAGATGCTGTTAGGGAGGGATGTGAGTACGAAAAGATATAGTGCAAAGCAGTACAGGAGGGAGAAAGACAGTCGGGAGTGGTGCTAAAAGATCAAATGGAAGTTGGGAATTAGGTAAAAAGAAACAGGATGCAATGGCAGACTGCTGAAATCAAACTCAGGTACACAGCACATTTATTCTATTCTACAAGGTTTATTATTGCAAAACAGGGTATATGACTACTTTGTTTCTTAAAAGTGACTCTGGATTAAAATGAAAAAACAACAGCAAAACAATATTATATACTTCAGGGTTTAAAGCTGTCCACATGTCAGTATGAAATCAATTATCAGAAAAGATAGTGTAAACATACAAGATTTTGTTACTCTTTCATTATCTTAGCATATACTACTGTGATGTCTTTCAAAAAGATTATGCAATCATGTATGTATGCAAGTAACTCTAAAATAAGATACCCAGGGAAAACAAGGTACTAGACTTGTCCAGTGTGGGCATTCAATTAACTATGATTGCAGCCAAAAGGACATTTGAATATCCTGAGCTATCTCTTCCTTATCAGGAGAGGAGAATTGGGTCATTAAGGGGGGAAATGCTGTACAGGCTAAATGGGTCTACCTCATCTCATTGAAGGACCGCTTACCAATTCCCTGTCCCTTCAAAACTACAAAATTAATCCTGATAATCCCGAACAATTCAAAATATGAAAGTTGACTTTCCCCATATTCCAACACAGAGCCAGCAGATATACACAAAATAACCTAATAAACATAAAAAAGAACAAGCAATAACCCTAAAAACACACATAAAAATGACATTTATTTTTTTCGGGGATCAAGTCTCTCTATGTACCCTCATGTGGAAGGCTGTATCCCTTACACCCCTTTATATGTATTAATTCCAAGGGGTTTCAACCATAGAGAATAACGAAGAATCAGTACTGTGCAAATATAACCCTTCCTCTTCTTTGTAGTTAAGCAACCCTAGAAAAAACCCTGCTATTCCAATTTATTCCTAAGAAATAGAGATCAGCAAGTGGAAAAGTATATTCAACAAACAAATCAAATCAACCAAAAATAAAGCCCTCACTGTGATGCAGATGGCACAAGTTTATTTATGAGTTCAGGCACTGGAGACGTTTTGTGGGGGAGGGTGGAAGTTAGAGGTTAATGCTGGGTTGTCCACCCTGCAGAAGGGAAACAGTCTGATTTACTGCAATGATGACTCCTCTAAAGTGCTGAGGTCTAGCATTTAGCACAGGAGTTTCAGTAACAACAACTACACTGTGCATCAGTTAGGAAAACTGACCATCCATATGCATTGCCTGCATTTGTCTTCTTAAAAAGCAGCAATAATGGAAGTCAAAGTCACCACAGGGAACGGGTTAGGTTGGGAGAGAGGGGTCTCCCGTGTGAATGAGTTTGATCTGGCACTCAATTTTGCCTCTGACTGGGGAATGACTGGGTTCATAGCTTTCTCACTTCCGTCAAGGAATAAAAAGGCCTTTTACTGACAGGGAGATAAATGACTCAGCTCCTGCCAGGAACTAGGAAATAAATTGACTGATAGGTTGCTGAGGAGGACTGAAGGGAGAAGGGGGTTAAACATTTGAATAAACATTTATGAATTATGATACAATAAATAGGCTTGTGATGAAAAGTGGTGACCCATCTAGACAAATCACTGGAGTCTTTCTGGTCATACATTTGTATGCTTGGTGGCAACATGTTACTTTACTACTTTGGTCTCATCAAAGGTTTGGAAAACTTCTGTATGTTTTCCTTTATTTTTAGTTTGACCATGGCTTGGTCATGTCTGAAAACAGTTTAGTTCAGATCAGTTAGCAAACCTAAGTTAAAAAAGAAGGAAACAAACAAAATACCAGTGATCTTAAAGCAGCATGCCAGACCCAGTCTTGCAACCACAACCAACAGCATTATATCCTTCATCCTGGTTCAAGGATTCAGAAAAATGAAGGCTGTAACTGTTATCTACACAAACATATCAAATAATCTGTGAGGAGACCTTGTGCAGTGGGTATCTGTTGGGATTTCCTCATGCGATATTCATAGCTTAATGCACTTCAGAAATTCATTTACCCTCAGTGATTTATGGTGTATGCTCTTCCTGTCAGAGTAAAATATGATGTCACAAGCCAAGCTCATAGGATACATGCAATTCAGGCACTTACTAGATTGACACCCCATGTATATGAAATTATATACTTGCACAGCTTAAAGGAAAACCCATTTGCAAATACCACCTGGAGATGCTGTTAAGACACAGGGTTACGATGGAAGCATTATAAGCACCGTTTGTAAAAGACCTCTTCATAGATTATCTGAAACAGTGAGTGCATACCTGCTGTACATGAATTTGGATTGATTCTGCAGAGGGTAACTCTATTGAAAAAGCAAAAGCAGCAAGCACTGCAACGTCCTTCAGAAGTCAGAGAGAGAGAGAGAGAGAGGCCCAAAAGTCAAAAGCTCAGAAAAGAACAAGTGCTAAAGAAGGCTTGACTGCAAAAGCAAATAATAGAGATTGGAGAGGGTGAGAACCAAAGACCAAGTGGCCACAACTAGCAAAAATGTCTTCAGAAAATACTGGAAGCAGAAAAGGTCACTGGAGTGACCTTTGACAGCACAAATTTTCAATGAGCTGTATGCCACCAGAAAAAGATGCAAAGGGTTTGCTTTGCAACTACAAGATAAGTCCCTTCTCACCAGCAGCAAATCAGACCAACTGCAGTGTCTACTATACTTAGACATGCTTTTTTCTGTTCTCACCTAGGGTTTTGCAATAATTAGTTCTCAGGAATATATTGTCTTTGTGAAAGACCAATATTCAGGTTCTATGTTTTAGAGATGCCAAACTAGGCAGTTTGAAAATAAAACAGGAAGTCTAGCAATTATGAAGTTCAAGTGTCAAGGAAGGGAAGGGTTCTTTTAAAGTGGGAAAAGATTCATAACCCTTTTTAGGAAATGCCTCACCAATTGGTTCTGCTCTCTACAACAGTAATAAACAAATGGATTACAGACATGCACCACTGCCATGAAATAATTTTGAACTATGTTGTGCAGTTGCAGTAATATACAACAATGGTGGTGTGAGTTCTTAAATTATAGAAAGAACTCTTAACCTTTCATGGTGAAACAGATGCCTTTGAAAATAGCACATATGTTCAGAATGAGGTCAAAAATCTTCAAGGATACTTGCAAATGTCTTTAAACTTGCATACAGTTCAGTTGCATTGTGTGAAATTGTTTATAAGGAAGTGGAAATTAGAAGTCTAGCTCTGCTACTTATTTATTTCAGATTTATAAGCATTTAAAAATATTACAAAGTTCTCCTATTCTAATGGGAACACAACATTTAAATATGTCTAACTCAATTAATGAATTTATTCAAAAAAGCTAAGCTGCAACCAAAATAAATAAATCACCAGTGTGATGATTTTATATCACATTTTATTGAAAGTATTCAAGCAAAGCATTTAACATGATTTGTTTGACTCATATCAACCACCTGAAAATATACTTTATCTGGAAAATAAACTGTTTCTCAAGATAAAGAGTGTAAGAAGACATTTTGATTGATTATTCTTGACAGTAAAATACTTGCTTCATCATCTTCAATTCCCTTTTCCCATTTTCTACATGGGGTCAGGGTGTCATGTTATTTGTCTCCATCTCTTCCTATTCAATGCCACACTCCTTCCTTCTTCGGCACATATACCTGACTATCGCAGGTCTTCTCTCACATAAACCATCTACCTCTAAGAAGGATACCCTCATTTACTCTTGCCTTTTTCCTGTCTGTCCCAAATCATCTTCAACAGATCATCTTCCGTTTTCCTGTGGATGTGCTCAAACTATTGTGACTTATGTCCTCATATCTTCACTTGTCCCACTTTCTGTGTTGGAGGGAAGCCTTCTAGCTTAACAGTGGGAGTGGTAAGCACTAGGTAGCCAATCTAACACAAGAGGAGTGGTTTCTGGCTCAGAAATTGTAGTTTACTGGCCGTTTGGGCAGTTTTTCCATCTCTTTCAACTTTCTGGTTTAAAAGCCCATGTTTGCGTGTGTTTCCCGCCTTTCCTGTAACTAGCCTAGTACAGATACAGATTTGCTGTATCCAGGACTGTACGTAAACTGAGCGGTGCCAAAAAGTCTGCTCTTCAATTTTTCCCTTAGATCTGCTAGTTCTCTCCTCTCCTGCACTTTTACTAGTTTATTAGTCTAGCACTTTACCATACATCTTGTAGCAATTATTATAGCACACAAAAGTTCTACCAGCACTAAACGTTCTACTAGGTAACAGCTCCAGTATTTATTATTAATGTCCACCTCTCCAGGCATGTCTAAAGGACAGTTCCCTGTGCTTTCTCCTATAATTCTGGTGAACTTGGGCATCCTGAGGGAATGTAGTAACTGCCCCATGTACAGTGACAACCCTCTCCTCTTACTTCCAACTACAGACTTGCGAGAAATCCACTTATATATGCAAATTGGAAGCCACGTACTCTCCAGCCAAGACCGGAATAGCTGGTCAAGAGGAGAAGGTCAACACTGGCACCACACCACATGGAACACATAGCCCTCCAGAACACACACCAGCGCTGCCTTCACATAAAAACAAACCCACCTTCGCAGAGGCTCTCAGTGAAAATCTACCTAAACAGCAGAGCTCTTCAAGGTAGAAATGCACTCGACCACCACAACACAACATTAATCAAGAGACACATAACTCTCCTAAACAGTGTGCCACTCAACCAAAGCCCCTAAGGCAAAACAGCATGCACAGCACACTAGTCATACGTGACTCAATACTGAGGCATACTGATGTCCCACTCACTAGGTTTTTTAAGGAGAAAGTAACAGTCAGCTGCCTGTTAGGTGCCAGGATCTGCCACATAATGTATGCACTCAGGTCCCTCAAAAATAGGCACAAATATGACTCTGTTATTGTACATGTGGGTATGAATGACCTGAGAATTACCATCCTGGACTACATGAAAAGAGAATTGGAGGAGCTCTTGGATTATGTAGCCCAGGCAGGAATGACCCTAGCCCTGAGCAGCCTCCTGCCATCACCCAGAATGATACCACAGTACAAGCAGAAAATGATTGATTTCAACAACTGGCTAAGTTTCTGGTGTCATTCTAAGGGGATCCCATATCTGTCTGCCTGGGGTGACATGATTGGCAGACTTCGATGTTTTGCCAGAGATGCCCTGCATCTGTCACACCTGGGCTTCCGGATATTGGCTAAGGTTCTTGCCACTCCTATAGTGCCTTTTTTAGGTGGTGTTCCAGAAACCAAATTACCACCATAACAGCTACAAACAAATGCAATCTGAGGGTCATGCTGCTCAATGCTAGAAGTCTAAATCTCAAAATGCACTTGCTCGAAGCACTCCTTAAAATGGAGAACATCGACATTTGTGCTGTAACAGAGACCTGGTTCAAGGCAGCAGAATGCACCCCTGCACTACCAGGCTACAAGTCATTCCATCAAAAAAAACTCCAACAAGTAGCAGAAACGAACACCAACCACAGAGATGGAAAATTAAGCACTTTAATTAACATATCCTGGTACCTTGGCAATTCGTCTTCAATGCAACAATGCATCAAACAAACCCATCTCCTTAAATACAAACACATTAACTCATTAATCATTTCATTAGTTCCTTAATTGAAACTGTATGTTTCTTGAACTTCAACCCAATACATCCTTGACTATCATTTAAAAATACATTTGCTTTGAAATGATTAATGAGTTAATGTGTTTGTATTTAAGGAGATGGGTTTGTTTGATGCATTGTTCCATTGAAGGCAAATTGCCGAGGTACCAGGATATGTGAATTAAAGGTGCTTAATTTTCCATCTCTGTGGTTGGTGTTTGTTTCTGCTACTTGTTGGGAGTTTTTTTTGATGCGTTCTTATTCTTTTGGTGTTTCATTACAAGTCATTCCATACCTTTCGGCCCTTGAACTTGGACCGAAGCTCCAAAGGCAGTGGTGTTTCCATATTCATAAAGGATGCACACACCTCCAGACTGCTAGCCCAACATAACACATCAGAGATACTTCAGGTGCAGCTAACATTAGGTAAGACAGCAATTCAGGTCATCACCTGCTACTGGTCCCCAACCATGACCCAAGACTCACACTCCACATTCCTAAGCACCCTGGAGAATATTAGGGTCCAACCTAACACTCTTATACAGGGTGGCTTCAACTACCCCTCCATTAACTGGGAAAACTACTCATGTACCAATACAATTGCTCAACGTTTCCTGGAATTCATTAATTCCAATGCCCTGGATCAGCTCGTTCTTACCCCCACTAGAGGTAGCAACATCCTTGACCTGGTCATTGCTAACATGGGTAACCACTGCTCTACACCTATAGTCAACTCCTACCTGGTTAGATCCGACCACAAATTAATCACCTTGGAAATCCACATCCCCCCACCCCACCCCACAAAGGTAACCACCATGAAAAACTTCTCCAAACCTAACTTTGGGCTCCTAAAAACAAAGGTGGCTAACTTCACGGCACCCATGCAAAAGAATAGTTGTATGACCGCCGAATCATACACCAATGCACTGTACGAACATGTACACAAATGCATGGATCTCGCCATACCCAGTAGAACCAAGATGCTCTCCTCCAAAAACAAGAAGCCAATCTGGTGGTCCCCTGCCATGAACAAACTCTACAACAGAAGGAGGAAACTGATGCCGAATAAGGTGAAGTCCCAAGAATAGAAAAACTCCCTTATCAGCCACAACAAAAAGTTGAGATCCCTGATCAAATCCTCTAAAGCTAGCTATAAAAACAGAATTGCAGCAGATAGTAAAGACAACCACAATGCCTTCTATAGTTATGTAAAGAATCTCCACAGTACTACGCAGATTTGCTCTGAACTACTGCACAATGCTACCTCCTATACCGAGCCAACAGATATTGCCAATATACTGGCCGATAGTTTCAATGCCACCTTTACCCCTCTCTCCTCCACCAAAGGACCAATCACAATACCAGTAGATTACCAGGCACCCAGTATTACTGATGCACAGGTTAAAACAGCACTGTCCTTGGCCAGGAATACAGCTTCTATGGGATCTGACAATATCCCTGGCTGTGTTCTACATGAATTACAGAGTGAACTGGCACCACACCTGTGTGTCCTGTTCAATCACAGCCTCACCTCAGGCTTTGTCCCTACTGACTGGCGCACTGCTACAGTCATCCCTCTCCACAACGGAGGAGCGACTACAGAACCTGGGAACTATCGCCCTATTAGTCTGACGAGTCTGATATGCATAGCTATGGAACGCATTATCATGGACCTAATAAACAAGGATATAGGGAATCTCCAAACTCTGGATCCCACACAGTTTGGTTTTGTGAAGGGTAGATCACGCCTGCTCAACCTGATCCACTTCTTTGAGTCAGTCACCAGAGCTGTGGATGAAGGCAAGGTGGTTCATACAGCCTACCTAGATCTGGCCAAGGCCTTTGATACCATTCCCCACTCAGGAATCATAGAAAAACTCACTAAGCTAGGCATCAACCCCTATATCACTAGGAGGGTTGCAAACTGGCTCACAGATAGAACCCACAGTGTGAAAGTAGCTGACTCCGACTGTCACGAGTGGAGTCCCACAGGATTTAGTCCTGGGTCCTCTCCTGTTTGGTATCTACTTCTCTTAAGTCCAGGCCAACGCGAAGGGACTCTAGCTGACAAAGTTCACAGACAATTTCAAGATGGGAGCTATTATTAACTCCCCAAGTGATGCTGACATCCTATAGAAAGGCCTCACTGAGACCAATGACTGTTATCAGAACCATGGCCTTAAGCTCAATGCCCAAAAAATGTGTCGTCATCCCCTTCGGGAAAAACCTGGTTCCCATGAATTACCACATCAATGGTAGTCCACTGAACACAGAAGGAGTTATAAGAGATCTGGGAACACAGGTTGATAGCAACCTCTCGTTTGACCACCACATTCCCACTGTGGTCAGAAAGTCCTTCTATGTGGCACATCTCATTACTAAGGCTTTTGAATCCAAGAAGGAAGAGGTCATTGTGTCCCTCTACTCTTCCCTCATTAAGCCAATCACCAAGTACAATGCCCCATTTGGCATGTACCTGACAAGATACCTGCAACAACTGGAGAGGCTGCAGAAGTACCTCACAAAGAGGATCCTAGGCCTTAAACACTTGTCCTATATGGACAGACTCAAAAAACTCCAACTATTCTCTGTCTCATACCACCTACTTAGAGGCGATCTCTGCTTGACTTACAAATCCATATCTGACCCAGCTCTGTTAGAAATGCTGCATCTAAAGAAATCCCAATCCCTCCGCACAACATGCTCCAGAGACCTCAATCTCATTACCACAATGAATACAACAAGCTGGAGGGACAGGTTCAAAACCCAGAGACTGCCCATGCTATGGAATAGACTTCCTGTACATGTCAAACAGAGCACCTCACTGGTCCTCTTCAAGAGAAATCTTGATGAGTGGATGGGAAATAGAAAATTCACCCCAGGGATCACTCCAGTGGCTCTACTCGACAGAGGCACTGGGAACTAAGTGCGGATGGCACAATGTCAGGGTAATCCTATGGGCTAGGCTTGTAAAGGCTCCAGGGCCATTAGCCTAGTACACACCTATGAACTTATGAACCTATCATTGAGTACGTGCACCCTTTGGTATGTACCTAACCAGGCATATCCAACAACTGGAATGTCCACAGAGGTTCCTCACTAAAAGAATACAGTGCATATGTCCTATGCAGACCTCCTCAAGGCCCTATCCCTGTATTCTGTCTCCTACAGGATTTTGAGGGGAGATCTATGCCTGGCATACAGGGCATTGTTAGACCCCACTCTGATGGACCTCTTGCATAACCACAAAACAAACAGTACCAGAATTACCTGTTCTAAAGACTTAAACTTTGCCTGTGATATAATAGGACCTGCTGGAGAGATAGGTATGTATCCCAGAGACTACCCCGTTTATGGAACAGGCTCCCCATCCATGTGAAGCAGAGTTCCTCTCTAATCCAATTCAAGTGCAACTTGAACAATTGGATGGGAAACCAGAAATTCATCCCTGGTTTGGCACCTATGTCTCTGATGCAAACAGGTAACTTGTAAATAGTTCATTTCCCAGGCTCATTTTTTTATTTATTTATTTTTATTTTTTAATTTTATTTAACATTTGTTGACCGGGAAAGTCCGACTAGGTTCCACAGAGCCTGTTTTCAGCAGAGACCCGGGGATAAATGCTGCAGACGCATGTCTTTGGAATGTGGGAGGAAACCGGAGTACCCGGAGGAAACCCACGCGAACACACGGAGAACATGCAAACTCCGCACAGAAGGCACCCCAGCTGAGAATCAAACCGGAGAACCTCTTGCTGTGAGGCGACAACGTTAACTGCTGCACCACTCGCCGCCCAACTCATGCTTACACTTATCAAAGGTATCAGAACTCTTCAGACATTTGGGATGCATGGCTAGGCTTAAAAAGGCCCTTGTGGTCATTAACCTAGTAAACACCTATGAACAGTGTGCATCCTACCACCCATCTCAAGCACTTCATCTCCATCACCTTTAGCTTCCACAATCGCTCTGCCTTTACTGTCCATTTTTCTGCACCATGCAATAGTACTGGACACACCACTGTTTTGTATACTTTATTTTCCAGCTTCTTTGGCATTCTTCTGTCTTATACTACACCTGACATTCTGTGCCAGTTGCAACCCCTCTGATTCCAGCTTTCACCTCCTCATTCTGACTTCCCTTCTTCTCCACCACCCCTCCCAGATACTTAAATCTATTAACTTGTTCCACTGTTTTCCCTTCTTTCTCAGTTTTCAGCCTCTACTGAATTCCCCCATTTGCTGTCATTACAACTGTCTTATCTGAACTCAGTTTCATCCCATGTGCCTTCAGTTTTGCATTCCATTCTCTCACACTGTGCTGAAGTTGCTCAGAGTCTGCCTGTACTTCTACATTGTCTACATGCAGCAATTTTGTAACCTCTCCCCTCTGGTCTGCTTGATAATGTAGTTCATCACAAGTATGAGCAGCAGTGGGCTCAGACATGAACCCTGATGCACACTCACTCCCACTGGGAACCTTCTTTGAGACCAAACACTGTTTGTACTTGAGTCACTGGGTCCTTGTACATAGCTTGCCCTAATTCTACCAATATTTCTGGGATTCTGAACCACTGCAGGACTGCAAAAATAATTTTTCTTGGGACACTGTCATATGCTTTCTCCGAGTCTATGAATGCTCAATTGGACTCTTTCCTCAGTTCTAGCAGCTTTTTCTCAAGTATCTGTCTTGCTGTAAATGTTGGGTCAGTTGTGCTGCATACTGATCTGAATCCGAACTGCTGTTCATATTTATTTATCCATCTCCTTCTCCTGAATTTTCATGCAGTGTGATAGAGGTTTATAACTCTATACTGCCCACAGTTGTGAATGTCCCCTTTGTTCTTCAACACTGGCACTAGTACGCTTATTCTACAATCATCTGGGATATATCTTTCTCTCCATAATGCTATAAGTAACCTCAGGAGGCACCTTTCCCTTATTTCACCCAATATCGTAATCATATCTGCTGTGACCTCATCTCCGCCTGTTACTTTCTCTGACTTCATTTTCCTTAGTACTGTTCTTACTTCTTCTATGGCAGACTACTCCTTTTTCCTCATTGTAGACTGTGCCCTGGGGCAGTACAGCTTCTGTGAGGTTTTATTCATTCAAAAGCAGCTGGAAGCACTCCTTCCTTCTGCCTTTGACATCCTGTGGACTGCTGAGCTGGTTGTTGCTGGCACCCCTTATGAAGGGTGTTTGACTACCTTTATCTTTCTTTCTTTGCCTTGCAACTTGAGTTTCTTTGTGCCATCCACTGAGTCACTTTCCAGAAGTTGATAGAGTGCCTCTGCTGTATTGTTCTTTGCTATTGCAACTCCTTTCTTAACATCTTTGTTAGACAACCAGAATTCCTTCATAACTGTTCTGTCTTTTCTATCTCTCACTTTTTCTTGCACTTCTTTCTTTTGATGACTTCCTGGACTTCTGTATTCCACCATCGGGTGTACCTTACTTCCATACCTGGCTCGGACGCATAGCTCTTCTCTAGTTCTTACACATGCTGTTTTGAGACACTGCCATTCTTCTTCAAATCCACCTATTTCTTCTTCTTGAGATTCTAGAGCCTTGATTAATTCCTTGAATTGTTATGCTTTCTCTACAGTCAGGTTCCAGGTCATCAGCCTGGTCTCTGTTAACCTTATAGCCTTCTCTGATCACAGCCTGCAGCTGATTGTGGCAACCACTGGTTTATGCTGTGGGCCGACTGTTTCACTGGAGGTGACTTTGTAATCAATGATTCTACCCCAGTGCCTTATCCTTACTAGAAGAAAGTCTACCTGAGTTGCATGTTGGCCACTTTAGTATGTGACTTTGTAAATGTCTACCTTTTTGAACCATGTGTTAGCTACCATCACGCCATTTGCCAGAAAGAAGTCTAGAATGGCCTCTCCTTCTTTATGCCTTTTGCTCCACCGATGTGGTCCTAGGCAGTCTTCATATCTTGTTCTGTCTGTCCCGATATGTGCATTCAGGTCACCCATTATCAACACCAGATCCTGTTGTCCTGCTTTATCTAGTAGGTCTTGCAGTCTGAATGTACTCTTTTCCTCATTGTGGCAACTCGGCTGTGGAGTATAGGCTGAGATTAAGAATACTGCTCTATCGTTACACTGGAGTTTGATTGCCATGACTCTGTCACTACTTCTGACGACATCCCTCGCTGATTTCTGAAGCCTCTCCCTCACCACAATTCCCACACAATTTCTAGCCTGTCCGCCTCCTAAGTATTAGACTCTGGATCCCAAGCCAGCTGGCTTTGCAGCACTGCCTTTCCACCTTATCTCCTGGATACATAGAATGTCCAGCCTCCTCTTTACAATCATGCTATCCACTACCAACCCTCATCTTGTCAATGAACCTACACTGAGTGTGGCAATTATGGGTACATGTTTGATAGGTTGATTGGTTTTACATCCAGCTGTCATTTAACAGAGCTATCCCAGGTAATCCAAGCTGACAACTGGAAACAGGTTGGCCAGTAGCTTATTGACAAAGGGCTGCTGGACTTTATAGCAGGCACACACTGGCCAATAGGGGTACATACACCTCTCACACAGTTAATTTGGAGTCCCTGACATAGGTTAGAGTAGGCCGGATCCTCAACCCACTTATCACCAGCAAATACCCCTGCCCATTTTTGGTGACATTAGTCAACACAACCAGATCACCTAGAGTCATATTTTTAAACCATCAAGGGGCTAGTCCTGCCATGGCATGCAGTCTGTGACCTGTGTTCTCCTGTTTTCAGGATACTGCAAACCACAGTAGATGCCAACAGCAGTTTGTCTATACAGCTCTTTCCCCTACAGGACATTTAGAGTCTGTGCTGCTGCCCACAGCTCCATTCTTAGATGAGTCAGATTTTTTTCAGGGGTGGGAGAAACCACACAGAGGCACAGGGAGAAAAAACAAACTTCAAAACATCATTGGTCAGAGGTCAGGATAGAACATTGTAATTTGTGCATGGGAGGTGATGACCTTTACCATTATACCAACTGGTCTCTTTTTTATTTATTTATTTATTTATTTATTGATGTTTGTTTCTCTGAATTTAAGACCAGTTTTATCAGTAGCTGTTTTACATTTTCGGTCAGGTTTTAAAAGTATAAGATAGGTATAATGTAATACTTTGAAATTATTAGGGGATAGTCCACCAACAATAGTCACATGACAATTCTATCTTTGAATACTGCTAATGTCTTTGACATAGTAAGAAGGTCTTTCCTTTTCAGGCAACTCCACTGGCAAAGCAGGATAAATCCCAGATTATAACTCAGGCGACTCAAGTCTGATTAGCATGACAGGCACCTGTTGTAGCTAATGGTGGGGGGAGAGGGGGCTATGTCCATTTACCTCTCTTAGGAGGTACTGAAGAGCACATAAAGTGGAGACTGGGGAAATGAGCAGGATCTGCTTGTTCCGGGACATGGGTCATCTGCAGGCTTATATCACTCACAGAAGTAAAGAAGAGTCCCAAACTATGCCCATTGCATTTACTCATTGGATAACGCTTACTAGACATGCATGGCATAAAGGACAATAACAGACAAAAAATAAAAAAAATAGACAACAGTCTAGGACAAAAAGATCTAATGACTGCCCAAACGAAGACCTCTGCAATCAGCTCTTACCTTACAAGGAGCAAGCAGGCTGGGGATAACTCTTATCCTGTAAGGATGGAATGGGTAAACTGATAACTCAGAGGGCTGATAGTTAGCAGGCAGTAGTGACAAACAAGTATTTTTTCCTTTTTGAAATGTTATGAATACTGGTGTTTCTTGCACTTTTGTAAAAAATGCAGACTGCATACTATAAATTAACAAAAAGTGCTTTCTTAAATGGCATTTTAGTGGGCACAACACGTATACTTACAGGGACTAGTAAAGAATGCTGGAATGCTTGCTGTCTCCTTATGCACAAAAATCAGAAATCAGATATGTAGTTGCTGGTACATAGAGCTAACCTCTAGCCACAGATGCATGGAATTTACAGAAGTGTTCTAACACCCCTACCTACTGACATACAGAACAGCATACCTGCATAAGACCAGGTACACAGTAGATAAGCAAGTGTGGATCCTCATGATGGACGATGATTCACAGTTCACAAGATGATAGTCAAGGAGCACAGCATGGAGATGCAGTGAAATGCATGGCTCTACAACCATGGCTAATGGTACTTAAAAACCTAATGCTGCACCTGATGACTATCTTTTAGTGATGTTTTATGCAGCAGACCATGGCTGAGCAACAGCATCACATAAACAGACCTGACCAATGCTTTTAAATGCTTAAAAAATAAAATCGTACAACTGAAGATAATGTACTACTAACAATAAGTAATGTGCCAACTACACTTTGTTGCCTAGTCCTCACTCCTATATCAGCAGACTCCACGCAATGACACTGGCATAAATAATAAATCCAGTAATTAAATACTGTGTAAATGAATGCTGCTCCACATCCATACTGACATAGCAGTAAACATTTTTAAGTCAGTCAATAACGTGACTGCAGAGAAGGAAAGTACAACATTGGGCTGCTGTCCTGTGTTCCTAACTGCTACACTATACATAAAAGCATGGATAAGGAACATAGACAGTAGCTACTACACCCACATAGGTGAAAGGTGAGAAATATCTCCCAGAGCTAATATATTCCTGTAGCAGCTGTATAATGCAGTACCAGAAGCATTCATAATTTCACATAATAGTTACTCCTCTTCTGGGAATTTGCGCTATGATAGCCACTTCTAACATTACACACTACATAAAGAGCTACTGTACTACTTAATGTACACACATATAAAACATTTTCTGCACCAGAAATAGTTTATAAGACTTCAGTAAATGGTATATGAACACCATGCCCTGCATCTTTTAGTGAATTCACACTGATGGAGCTCTAATAACAGAAGTTAGCATTCTTTGGTAATTGTTCCTTAGCATGTATTCTGCTTGTCAGGTGCTATCTTAACTTTTCTTCTTGTCTGTAAGTGGGCTAGAAAATCCTTGTTACCTGTATACATTGCAGACAATATGTTGATGCAATCATTGTGTAGAACCCTACATCATACACAAAGCTCTGCTGTGGTACTTTCCGGGACAATCCACTGGTATGCAATCTGACAATAACATGACTCAGTTTTATAAAATGCACTAATTTCAGGTGCATATGTATGCCACATTTCGAACAATGCATGTATACTACTGCATATGGTATTTATGAATACACTAGCCCATCTTTAAAAATAAGTTATCTACTCACCATAACATCCCATCTGTGCTGTCCATTTTCATTCTTCCTCAACTGATGGTTTGGATCAAACTCGTCCGTTACCTTACCTTGTGGGGCCCAAAAAACTATCAAGTTCTTCCCTTACCCATAATGCACTAACCACTAACATACCTCAGATCTTGTTTGCTGTTTGACATAAAGTAAGAAGTACTACTATAAAATTCCTAACAGAAGAAGTCATATCTAGAGCTAAACATGAAGAATAGTGGTGTCCTTATAAACACTTGTCCTTCTAGAAATCAATTGTGAAAAAGGTTGGGGGTCGGTGGGTGGGGAGGTGAGGAAGAATGAAAATGGACAACACAGATGGAATGCTATGATGAGTACACAACTTCTTTATATGATGTTGACAATTTTCATTCTATCCTCAGCTGATGGGACAGAGTCCCCAGCTACCCAATTCCCAGGTGGAATCTAAGAAAGAATACTCCTGATCACAGTTAAGCCAAAGGCTGATGTTCCCTTCAAGACCAGATCCAGTTTGTAATAAAGGTATGAGTTGTCCACCTTAAATTATCCTGGACTGATGGGTTCGGTTCTGAATATCGGAACCAACTAGGCCATTACTACATTTCTACAGCGCGCTATGACCAAAAACTCTTGAGTTTAAGTCCTACCCACAATGCCTCTCTACTAGTTACCTCAGATCGAGTTTGCAGAAAAACAAAATGACATAAGCATAATGCCCTCATAGAGGCTATATCTGGAACCTTTTTTAGATAACCAGAAATAAGGTCTTCATATTGCCCGTTCCAGAAAAAAAAATGCTAGGGAAGGGATGAGGACAGAGGGAAGTCAAGGATAAATGAAGATGGGCAACACAGATTAAATGTTATGATAAGTACATAACTTCTTTATCTGATGTTGTTAATCTTCATTTATCCTTGACTGATGGGACACATCCCTAGCAACCTTCAATCTTGGGAGGATTCATGAGAGTAAATTTATGAACGATATTGCACCACATGGATCTCTTTACCTGGAGACCAAATTTAATTTGAAAGAGATGGTGAAGGTGTGTGGAGTAGCCCAAGTTGCTGTTGTACATATATCATCTATAGAAGCTGAAAATGAAAATTAGAGAAGTAGCCCAGCCTTTCATAGAAACAGCTTTTAAAGGAACAGGCAAATCAATTTGTTTCTGTGCTAGACAAATGAAATACAATTTTTAAGCCATTTGGCAAAGGTAATCTTCTTGTATACAGATAAAAGTGCAACTGTCTTTGAACATCTAATAAATATAGACAGTATTTACTCTTATTTGAACGTTGGAAAAGAAGACTAACAAATTGATAGTAGGATTTATATTGGAGTGAGAAACCGCCTTATGCATAAAGGAAGAGTTTATCCTTAGGGAGACTGTAGACAATTATGTATGTATGCCTTTAAGAAGTTTTCTAGGGGCTTGCACAAGTGTATAAATACTGAGCAAGTGTGACCCTGACTGCCATTTTGTAGTAAGCTGTTGAGATGTAAGCATGTATATCTGTGTAATCTGTCAGATAATCAGTTTTGTTTATATTTTGTAATGCTGTTATCCATACTGATGTATTTCTATGCAATAAAACATGTAAACAAACTACTCCACCTGTTCATCATCTATATTAAAGAGGGACAAGTGACATGGTGTCAGAAGTGGCATGTCTAAAGAGGACATGGTGCCAGAATGGGATCCAGATTCCTCAGCTTCGAGAATGAGATGCACTCAGTTAAGACTGGAGGAATATAGAGGAGTGAATCATCCCTACTGTACGTATAACTCGCAAAACAGGTTAGAAATGAATTTCAGGTATTAAAACTTGCTCAAACTATTTCTTATTCGCAAAATAGGAAACAAGGCATTCAGAATGCTGTAAACAAATGTCTAAGTGGCAGAAATATTCAATACTATGATATATTAACAGAAATATTTAAAATAACTACGGAAAATGTTTGAAATAAAGTCCGACTCGCATAAAATGAATAAAACAAGGGAAGCAACAGCATTTTTTCACTAAGAACTATTTTTTTGCATTAATCAAAGCTATATGAGTTGCCTGAAATGCATGAAGTGCTTGCATGTTTGTGCAGTATTACAGTACATTTATTTTGCAAGCTACAGCCATTTCAAAGCATATTTTGCAAAGTACAGCATTTTGAAGAGTTTATTGTGCATCTGAATGTTATTACAGGCACATATAGCAGCTTATTTGTACATGATTACAAGTGGGCCAGGATTGCATTGTGTTTTACTAAAATTTGTTGTCATGGCTGAAGATTTCGTAGACCAGCTCCATTTGTGTTTGATACTAATACTGCAGAGAACTGGAGAGTGTTTGAGCAAGAGTATGATATTTTCATACAGGCTGCATTTTCTGATAAAGATAACCGGTACAAAGGCATTTATTCTGCTTAATTTAGCTGAGTTAGAAGCCATAGAAAGGGAGCATTCATTTGTGTATGCACCTGCTGGCTTTGCAGGAGAGGGGGAAAACTGTCATATAGTTGTACCAGCTGAGTCAAGGGAAGACCCCGAGTGCTTAAAACTTAAATTTAGAGAAATGTGTAACCCCCAAACGAATGCTCCAATGGAAAGGCACTTATTTTACACAAGGAATCAAAAGCCAGGGGAAACCTTTTCCTCATATATAACTCATTTGAGATAGAAGGCTAAAACATGCAGAGTTGGTGATTTAAGGAATGAGTTGATAAAAGACAGACTTGTGTGTGGTATTAAAGATGATGTGAGAAAGATTTTGCTTTGTGACAGTATTTTAACTTTGAATAAGGCCACTGAGATTTGTCAGATATATGAGCTTACAGAACAGCACACAAATGTTTACAAATGAGAGATACATGCTTCCAGTAACGTTGAAGGCCAATGTTGATAGTATGCAGCATGTGGTTAAAAGTAACAGTCCCAAGTACATGGGAGCAACTGTAAACACTGCAACAGTCACTGGGAATCCCTGAAGCTTTCTAGCAAATTCAAGAGAGTGCACAGTCTCAGTGAAGCATAAGAGTGAGCCAGCAAACTCAAAGAATGAGCACCCATCCAGTTTCATTGCCAACTCTCGTAATTGTGATGGAAGTCATGAGCCTAGAAGGGAAAAATGTTTAGCTTTTGGTCAGCAATGTCACAGATGTAATAAGCGGAATAATTTCAAAAGGTTTTGTAAATCAAATATTCCAAGAAACAAGTTGATGAATTAGAAAGCTGTGACCCTACTTTTTATGTTAATAGTGTGTCAGTGCTTCATGAAACAGTTAATGCAGTAGATTTATGGGCAAAGAATGAAGTGTTTTGTACTGTCTGGATAAATGGAAAACCCATAGAGCTCAAAGTTGACACAGGTTCAAAGTGCAATGTTATGTCTGCAGAAACATTTGCTAGAGTATGTGCTAGTGAGAAGCTTGATTTGACAAAGTGCCTGAAGCTTGTTTCTTATGGTGGACTGAAAGCTCAGTAGTACTTTCATATTGCTCTGCTGGGAGAAACAACAACTTGTTATTTTAAGTGGTCAAAAGGCATGTCCAGTCATTATTAGGGCTCAGAAACAGTTTGAAAATGGGACTGCTTTCATTTAATAAGGAAGTCCATCATGTTAATTTGAAAGACCACAGCTCTAATTTCACCCAGTATATTTTCTCTACCTATGCTGATCTTTTCGAAGATAAACTAGGCAAGCTTCCAGTTGTGTATTCCAAGAAGTAAGACCCAGATGTCTGCTCAGTTGTCAGGCCAGCCCGGAAAGTTCCAGTAGCTATGTAGAACAGAAAAAAAGCTGATCTAGATAAAATGGCGCAACAAGGTGTAATTTGTCCAGTTGAAGAGCCTACTGAATGGGTATTCTCCATGGTGGTAGCTCATAAGAAAACCTCAGATGATATCTAAATATGTATTAATCCACGAGATTTAAACAAAGCACTGAAAAGACCTCATCCAATGCATACAGTCGAAGAAATTGCAGCTCTGATGCCAAATGCCACTGTCTTTTCTGTCTTAGATGCAAAGAGTTCATTTTGGCAAATTTTGCTTGACAAGAAATCCTCATTGCTTACTACGTTCAGTACTCCTTTTGCCAAGTACAGATTTTTGAGAATGCCATTTGGGATAAATTCTGCCAGTGAAGTCTTTCAACATGCAATGGAGCAAATTTTTTTCTGGGTATCCCTGTGCTGTTATAGTAGATGATCTTTTAGTAGGAGGTAATGGTAAAGCTGAGCATGACAGAAACCTCAAGAAAGTTCTGGAAAGAGCATGTCAAGTGAATCTTAAGCTGAATCCTCAGAAGTGCAAGTTCAGGTTACTTATGTTAGTCATTTGTTTACCAGTTCAGGCTTACGACTAGACCCTTCCAAGCAAACAGTCATTCTTGAGATGCTAGCTCCAGACAATGTTCAAGCCCTTCAACTCTTTCTTGGCATGGTTAACTACCTAGGCAAGTTCACTCCAGACCTGAGCCAACTTTCAGCACCACTCAGAGAGCTGACACATAAATATGCATCCTGATTATTGTTAGAACAACACCGGAGAGCATTTGATGTCCTGAAACAGAGAATTGCCAGTCCGCCAACTCTCAGACACTATGATATTCACAAACCAGCTACTCCTTCCAGTGATGCTTCTAAATTTGGTCTTGCTGCAGTCATTCTTCAAGAGGATCAACCTGTTGCCTATGGATCTAGATCTGTAACCCAAATTGAAAGGCAGTATGCTCAGATAGATAAAGAACTCTTGGCAATTCTGTTTGCATGTTCGAAGTTCCGTGGTTATATTTATGGTACACCTATCCAGATAGAAACACACTACCAATCTCTAGTCACTATTTTGGGAAAGCCTATGCATACAGCTCCTGCTAGATTGCAATGTATGATGTTGAGATTGCAGAAGTACAATTTCAAGGGTTCCTATCGTGAAATTGAATATTAAGAACACCGAATACCGGAAGAATAAACTTGGTAGTTCGAAAGGTGAGAATGTCGAAGCCGCGGAAACCCGAATTCTTTCCCAGGGAAAGAATTCGGTTGGCCATTTCTGTGGCTTTGGCATTTTTGGACCCGGTCAAGGTAAGTGTACGGATGGGTAGTGACGGACTTTAGGGTTAGGGCGCGGGTCAGATAAGTGTGCAATAGTGACGGACTTCAGGGTTAGGGTGCGGGTCAGGTAAGTGTGCGATAGTGACGGACTTTAGGGTTAGGGTGCGGGTCAGGTAAGTGTGCGATAGTGACAGACTTTAGGGTTAGGGCGCTGGTCAGGTAAGTGTGCGATAGAGACGGACTTTAGGGTTAGGCTGGGTTAAGGATAGTGCATATTTAGTGGTGTATGTTAGATTTAGTGTAGGTTTTGAAGGTGTTTGGTGTGATTGTGTTATGTGTGTGTTTTTCGGAACAGCAAATTTTTTCCCTGTGAAAAAATTTGCTGTTTTGAAGTTTCGATGTTATCCAAATTCGATCTTCCAAGTTCGAACTTATGGTGTTTGACATTTTGGAAGTTCGATTTCATGATATAGACCCCAATTTCAATCTTGTCTACAGAAAAGGCAAACTTCTTTATCTTGCTGATGCATTATCTAAATCACCCAGAAATATCACTGAACAGCATGAGAATGAGAAATTTCATTTTGAAGTCATGGAAGTGAGAAATTTTTCTTCTACACATCTTGATGAGCTTAGAAATCACACAGTCTTAGATCCTGTTTTATAGAAGAGCAACCACTTTATCAATCATGGATGGCCGTCAAAGCAATCCAGTTTACCTAAAGAAGTGCAACCTTATTTTCCTTACAGATATGAGATTATGTCTGACAATGGTATCATCATGAAAGGTCCAAAAGTCATTGTTCCAAAGTCCTTGCAACAAAAGTATATTACTATTTAGCATCGTGGCCACCCAGGAACTGATTCTACTAAAAGGAGGGCAAGAGGGCTAGTATTTTGGCCTTCTGTGTCAAAGCACATTGAGAGAGCACTTTCATCTTGTTCTGCATGTAACAGTACAAAGTCACATCAACAGAAGGAACCACTTCAGCTAAACCAGATTCCTGAACTACCTTGGTTGACAGTAACCACTGACATTTTCGAGTGGAATGGTCAACATTACTTGGGTGTTATTAGACTCTTATTCCAATTGGTTCAAAATTGATCTGCTTTCTAACTTAGTGTCCAGTACTGTCATTACTAAGATGAAGCATCATTTTGCAGTCCATGGTAGTCCACACAAAGTTATTTCTGACAATGGCACACAGTTTACTAGCCAGCAATTCAAAAGATTCACTGAAGAGTGGGATTTTAGCCATGTTATGAGTAGTCCTGAGTACCCGCAGTGAAATGGTTTGGCAGAACGTGCAGTTCAAAGTGCGAAACAGTTACTAGAGAAGTCGAAACGAGACAATAGTGATATTTTCCTGAATGTCTTGAATCTCAGAAATATTCCTCGTAATAAACATCTTGGTTCACCTGCCCAGAGACTTCTGTCAAGACAAACCAGAATCACATTACCAGTCAGCAGTAGTTTATTGGTTCAAAGTGCAAAGAATAACAGATCAGTGACAGTCCATCTGTTAAAGAAGCACCTATCCCAGAAGTCTTATTATGAAGAGTCCCGTAAACTGCTCAATCCATTACGTGAAGGAGAGACAGTGAGAATGCAAATGTGCAAATGCTATGATCAGATTGGAGTCGTCAAAAGTGTATGTCCAGAGCCGAGATCATATGTTGTGGAATCAAAAGCAGTAGAATATAGGCGGAAATGGAAACATTTGATGCCAGTATCTGAGCCAGTACCACCGCACCTAGCCTGTGAGAAAGACTCTTGATCTCAGAGTGAGTTATCCAGTGTTCCAGTTCCAGAGGACGTTCCAGTA
Source organism: Protopterus annectens (assembly GCF_019279795.1). Lineage (NCBI taxonomy): Eukaryota > Metazoa > Chordata > Ceratodontiformes > Protopteridae > Protopterus > Protopterus annectens. The sequence goes on from NC_056750.1 coordinate 751,198,306, forward strand.
AATATCCCTGTTCCTGAGATGAATCCCAAAATTCTTAATACGAGTTGTTCATTGAAGACTGTCTCTTTTGCTAAACCTAGTTCTGATTACTATATAATTAGATCAGGTCACATTTCTAGACCATGTTACAGGTAAAAGGCAACTTGGACATGAACATCGTGTTTGTTTCCGATGTCTATATTATTGCATGCCTTATTCCAATGTCATTTAATTGAGATCAATTTATTTAAGAGGGAGGATGTAGATCAATATGTATGTATGCCTTTAAGAAGCTTTCTACGGGCTTGCACAAGTGTATAAATACTGAGCACGTGCAAGCCAGACTGCCATTTTGTAGAAAGCTGTTGAGATGTAAGGATGTATGCCTGTGTAGTCTGTCAGTTAATCAGTTTGTTTTTATTTTGTAATGCTGCTATCCATCCTGATGTGTTTCTATGTAATAAAGCATATAAATGAACTACCCCACCTGTTTGTCATCTATACTAAAGAGGGCTCAGCGACAGAGACTACCTCTCTGAAAAAGAGGAATGGAGGTTTACATACTAAAGCTTATATGTTTGGAAATTCCTCTAGCAGAAGATATCACCACTAAGGAATAACTTTTCCCAGGACCCAGGTTTTTGTAACTCCCAGTTAGCAACAGGTTGGAAGGAAGGATGTACAAACACCCGTAAGACCAAAAAACAGAATGGAAGGTGAGGTACGATCCTTAAAAGGAGGTTTTAATAATAGAGTTCCTCCATAAAGAACTGTGCTAGCTGGACTTTAATAGCTGAAGGAGAAGCTCTTGGGGTGACAGTGAAAGCTAAAAGGCATTGAATTTGTCAATAGGGACCAAAAAAGGAGCCAATGCTCTTTTCAGAACTCCAAAGAGTGAAATTTCTTCCTTTTGCTGTTGTAGAACCTACGTGTGGATGGCTTGCGGGAAGCTACAGAAAAAAAGACATACTGGGGAAGAAAGATTCATCCACTTGTCCATGACTGGAACTGGGGGAATCAAGCTGTCAGTTGAATTTCAGAATGTTCAGTTGAGTCAAACTGTCTGGATAAGACAGAAGATCTGGAGCTGGGCCCAGAATCCAGGGTTTTTGCATCAGATAAGGCCAGTGAGAAAGGGGAAACCCAATCTGTCGAGAGCAATAAACACTAAGACAATAACTTTGTTCCTCAACTGTATGGGGAAACAGAGGAAGCATACAGAAATCCCGGACACCAAGTGGGTGACTTCCTCGGGGGGGGGGTGACAGTAGTTGCTGCACTTGATGTTCAGAGATGAGGACAAAAGACTGCAGGAAGGCTGTACTCCTGGATGAAGATATCTTTTTCATCATGTTTAGAATGAGGGGCATTCACGTGGCAGAAGGACAGACCTGCTCAATTTGCCTGTTATCATATTGGAGCTCCCTGGAATACGCAATGCTATCAGAAGTTGGTCTAAAGAAAAAATGACCATTGTCGCACTCTGAGCATTTCTCTCCAAAATGGGTTGGTGTACCACACCACCGACATATTATCTGACTGAACTGCAATTGTACATAAAGGTAGAGTAGTCTGAATAGTTTGCAATGCTAAAAACTCTATTTTCATCGCCATAATGTTGATACTAAAATTGTCCTTTACTGGGAACTATGAAGTGTCTAATCCAGAAAATGCCCATTCGCACCATTTGGAGACATCCGTGGACACTATAACCTTAGCTGTGGAGAGAACAAGGGGACGGTCCCAAGGAATCTCTTCAGAGTGCAACCTCCAATCTAGATCTTTCTACAAAATTTAGAAGTCACAAACGGAACCGACACAGGTTAATAAGGTATTGACCATTAAAAAGCTGATAGTCATTGAAGAATTTTCCTGTGATACTTTGCCAAGGGAACTAGTGTAATCATCAAAAGGCCTTGTACCTAGGGGCTATGAAAGTTTCCGTATTGAAAATTGTACCTATGATCTCTAAGCCCTGAGTAGGAGCCAATTGTGGTTTTTCGTAACTACAATTATTCCACTGTATGTACAAGTTTGGGGAACATAGTCTCTTGGTTTTAGTAACAAATGCCTGGAGAAAGCAGTAATGAGACAGTCGCCCAGATATGGAAACCCTTGGAATCCTTGCAGTCTCAAGGTAGCTGCTGTTTCTGCCATGCATTTAGTGAGCACCCTGGGGGCTACTGTGAGGCCAAAGACAGGAACCCTGAAGCGATAATGACTGGCTAGTAAACGGAAGTGGAGGTACTTTCTGGGGTGTTTGTCCATTTAATATGTTAATATGGTAATACGCCTCTCGAAGATCTAAGGAGCATAACCAGTTATCCTTTTCCAAGAAGAGAAGACTGGTCTGAAGTGTGGCCGAACAGTATTCTGTTTGGTGAAACAAATTTGTCAGAAAGCTGAAATCCACAATTTGTCTGCAGACACCTGCCTTTTGGGCAATAAAAATAATCTTTAGTAAATCCCGGATTCTCTCTTGCCTGGTGAGGAATTCTTGGATGACTCTTTTTTTTCTTTTTTTTTTTAGCAGTTTTTTATATTTGTGTAACTGTAGGAACACTCTTATTGGATACAACATCAGATATTTTCTTGTATACTAGGGGATGAAAATGGAAAAGGTATGATACAACCTCTCGACATAATCTTTTTGCACTCAAGAATCTGCAGTTATTTCTAGCCAGGCATTTAGATGTAAGAATAAGCACCTCCCCAACTGCACCCAGAGGAGGATAATTGTGCTTCCTTTCAGGATCACTGATAGGGGTTAATAAAGAATCCCTGAAGCTGTGGTTCTGCTGGTCACTCCTGCCACATAAGTGGCATTTTCCATTAAAGTGCACCCCCCCCCATGTGCCCCTGGTAGAGCTGTCTCTAAATGTGTCTTGGAAAGGCCCTTTGGGTCTTGAACCATATTCCCCCAGTGCCTCTCTGATTCCTGGAAAAGGATCTTTTTTGGGGAGTACTTCTATGGCTGAAAGGGTCTTAACATCTTTCTGACACGAATAACGTTTCTCAAAATTTGGGGGCCAAAAAGAGACAGTCCGTCAAAAGCACATGGACAGATGAAGACCCAAATGATTCCGCAAAATCACATAGATACATCCAGGTGTGTCTCCTAATGGAAAAGCATGAACCTGCCTGTCTGCAAGTACAATGAGGGTGGTGGATGAGCTTGGTACAGACTGTAGGGTAGATGACTAGGAAACAACTTTCCCATATAGCTTCTCAGGGACAGCTCCCAAAAGGGCATCTGATAACTCTTTAATGAGATCCCTTGATGTCTGGTAAAAGGTGACAAGAAATTCAAGGATCTTAAGGAAAAAAAATGATAAAAAGTGAACTCGCTTTCCAAACCTATCCATCATCTGAGACTCCCTGTTAGGTCAGTGAAATAGAGGAACTTCTTAGAGCCATCATCTTTCCCAAGGCAGCTTTGATGACCAGGGACTCCACAGGCAAATCCTTTGCCCTGGAATGTTAATGCTTGGAGGGAGAAGAGAATTCTGTCAGGGGTACAGTGGGTGGGCTGAAAGGAAGCAGGACCTTTCCACACCTGTAGAGAAATCAACTGGATAAGCTCATCTGCGAACAGAACACCCAAAGAATAGATAGTCAGGTGCTCAAGAATACTTATGCTGATTCCGCTGGGTGAGGGTGTTGGGACTTTCAGTTGTCTCCCTGTTCTAGTGGCTCCAATGTGTCTCCAAGGGAGACATCATCAGTGGGAGACTGTACAGACTCTTCTTCATTGAATTCAGCATAATCAATAACATATTTCTCTGTGGGATGTAAGTGCTTCCTTTTGTGCCTTCTCTTTGAGAGGTCTCCTCAGGGAGAGGGTTCAAAGGGTGGGTATCAGAAGAAAGATGGCTTAGATAGCCAGAAACTCTGGTATCTAGGTGAAAACTGCCCCTGTGGATTGTTGATAAAGTACCAAAGAAGGGGAGGGGTGGGCTGTACCAGACAAGGCTCCTCACAGCCCTGAAAAAAATGAACTCAGTGAAGAGGGAAGGGGCAGAAGAAAGGAGAAGAACAATCTCGGTACAACAATCACTCCCTGCCCCAAAAAGAAACTGCTGAGGCAAAAGTATGAACCGAATTTATGCATGCCGATGCTTGGAAATGCAGGGACTGCTTCGAGCAATAAAAGTGAACGCATGCTCCCTGGAGTTGACAGCACAGACTCAGCCCCAAGAAATCTCTGGATGTGCCAGTATCCACTGTTAAAACAAACATTTCAATTCAGTTACTACCCACACGTATATTTACTTCCTGCACAGCAGGATCCACTGTTGATATATGTTTAAACACTAGCAACTTTGCAAACACCTTTAATTTTCAAACACCATAAAGTTCTAATACATTTGAATATAAGCATCTGTACAAATCAGTTTGATAGTCAAATGTCATACAGTTCTAATATATTTGCAACATAAGCATTTGTGCAAATCAGTTTATATTCACATGCCATATATTTCTAATACATTTATAACACAAATATCTAGTATAAGCCAGTCTGAAAATCAAAGGCCATATCATTCTGTACAGAACCCAAGCTGGCGCCAACCCAACATAGCCACAGTCGGTGCCAAAGAGGGTCTCACCCATCGGCGCTAAAGGTCCTTTGGTTCCAAACATGCAGATTTCAATAAGACTATTGATTCCAAGGTGCTGTCAGAACCAAAATAACATGCTAAGAAGCAGTCATTTCAAAGGAACTTAAATGAACTGAAGCTCTGTGCCTTCTAGGAGATGGTGTCGAGAACAAAGGTGGCACAAAACTGTCTAAATCTCTGTCAAAACATGAGAAGGCTGATAAGGGAGATGTTTCACTTTCCTCTGTCAGCACCAGAGATGGTCTCCTCATCAAAAACGCTTATTCTTATATGCAACAAGAGGTCTTTCTTGAAAACAATGTGAGAGTGTTATCTCTTTGCCACTGACACAGCTGTAACCTGACTCAAACAGAAATATAGCAAGAGAATGGCCATCAGAAAACGGGAATCTTCTGCCGCATTTTTGGCACAACTCAAAAAACAGTAGGGCTTTTTTTTTTTTTTTTAAACCTAACTTTAACAGAAATCAGAAAGCACACCCTTCCAGAAGAAACTGTGGAACATACTCGCTTCCACACTCGTACAAGGTAGAGAGGGAAAGCAGAAGAATAGCAAAACATTCTTTTTTTTTTTTAATTGACGAGAAAAGAAAGAGAAGACTACCAATGACGGAAGAGAACACAATTTAGTACCAACTGAAAAAGAAAGGGCAGAAATCACAAAGAAGGAAATAGGACTATAGGGATGCTTATGGATAGATAAAATAGTAAATAATTGACTAAGCTCAAGAGCTCTGGAAAAAGCTTCTGTCTCTGGAAGCGGCAAACGAGATCTGAGGTAACTAGGATTGATGTCTTTTAGGTAGGACTTGAGCTCGAGAGTTTTTGGTCATCGCGAGCCATAGTAACGGCTAAGTCGGTTCCGATATTCAGAACCGAACCCATGAGGCAAGGATAAATGAAGACTGACAACATCAGATATGATATGCAATCAGTCAGCCACCTGGCTAGAGTTACTTTTGCAACTGATATGCCCAATTTAGAATCTGCAAAGGAAACAAATAATTGATCCATCTTCCTAATTTCTTTTGTTCTATGTAAGCAAAAATGTAATTGTCTGTGGACGTCAAATAAATGCGACATAAATTCACCTTTGTTCATAAATTCGGGAAAGAAGACTGGCAGGTTAATGGATTGGTTACTACTGGATTCTGAAATGACCTTAGGAAGGATTGGTACGTGATGATACTCTATCCTTATGAAAAATCAAGTAAGGAGATTTAGAAAACAATGCTTGAAGTTCTGAAATTCTTCTACCGAAGGTAATGGCCACCAGAAAAATACTTTTCCAGGAATTTAAATCACATTTTGCTGTGGGTTCTAAAGGGGAATGAATTAAGGCCTGCAGTACCTGATTTAAATCCTACAGTGGAGTTGGATCTTTATAGGGAGTCGTCAGCAGGAAAATGCCCGTCAAAAAAGCCTTACAAAGCTTGGATGAAGCCAATGAAGAATTTTCAAACCTAGTATGAAAGTTGGAAATTGCTGCTAACTTAACTCTACTTGTTGAGGAGCTAGCTCCCTCATTAACAATCATTGGTAAAAACTTGAGAACACCTTGTACCGGGAGCTGAAAAGGGGTCAGTACGTTTCTGATGTGCCCAAAAAGCAAACCTTTTCCATTTACTCCTGTAAAATTTCCTTGTAAAAGCCTTGTGGGAAGATAAAAGTATATGATGGAGAGGAGAAGACAGCATTGGTTGTCTGGCAATTAACAGAATTGGAGAAACCATGCTGTTAGCTTGAGGTTTGCGATACCCAGATGAATCATGCCTATCGGGTGAGACAGGAAGTCTGCAATCAGATTCAGAATCCATGGTGGGTAATGGATATGAGGCCAAAGGAAGGGGAACCAAATCTGTCAAGGCCAGTAAGGTGCAATGAGGATGACTTTGCTCTTCAATCAGGCAGCATTCTGCAGATATTTTGGAACTAGGGGAGTTGGTGGGTAAGCACAGAGGAGACTGTGGGGCCAATCGTGGAGTAGAGCATCCCTTGGTAATTCCCCGGGTGGGGAGATCAGGCCAAGGAAGAAGCAACCTGCTTTCATTTCAAGGAGATTGATATGCGCATTGGCCTCCTCAGGGGACCAAGTGCCTTGGACTGTCTTCCCCAGTGTTGCTTGTTCATTTCTAACACAAATAATAAGAAGGCTTGGAGTTTCGTTCAGATGCTTTAATACAAACAAACACATCAGGATGGATAGCAGTATCTTTAAATACGAATGAACTAACAGACAGAGCTTACATACATACATGTTCACATCTCAACAGCTAGCTACAAAATGGCACTCAGGCTCCCATGTGCTCGGTATTTATACCCTAGTGCAAGCCGTTGGATAGCTTCTTAAAGATATATAAGTACATATTGAGCTGCATCCTCCTTCTTAAAAAGATTGCCCTTTATGCAAAACAACAGCAGAGATAGGCATGCATTACTATGTACATCAGAAACAAAATACAGTGTTCATGTCCTAGTTGCTTCATATCTGCTACAGGGTTTAGAGATTCAACCATATCTTGTAACATAACAGTTGGGACTAAAATTAGCAACAGGGACAGTCTGCAGGGCACAGCACGTATCAAGAACTTCTGGATTCATCACAGGAACCGGATGTCCTCTGGAACTTCCTCTGGAACTGGAATACTGGACAACTCATAAATCTTTCTCACAGACTATCTGCTGTGGTATAGGCTTGGACACTGGTCTTATATGTTTCTGATTCCACATAAAATTGCTCCTTCTTCTGTTTTCACAATGTACGATTTCGGCACTGGATCAATATTCTTCACGACACCAATCCGATCATAACCACTGGATGTTTGCATCCTTGCCACCTCTCCTTTTCGTAATGGACTGAGCGGTCTTCTGGTCTTATCATAGTAGGACTTTTTGGATAGGCACTTCTTCAACAGATTATATTTCACTGATCTGCTGTTCTTGACACATGAAACCAACAATTGACTACTAAGTAATAATGTGGTTCTGGTTTGTCTTGACAGAAGTCTCTGAGCAGGTAAACCAAGATATTTATCATGAGGAACATTTCTGAGATTCAAAAATTCAGGAAAACACCACTATTATCTCATTTTGACTTCTCAAGTAACTGTTTTGCACTTTGCACGGCATGTTCTGCCAAACTATTTGACTGCGGGTACTTTGGACTACTTGTGACATGAGTAAAGTCCCATTCTTTAGCAAATCTTTTGAACTGTTGGCTTGTAAACCGCATGGTCTGAAATAATTTTGTGCAAACTACCATGTACAGCAAAATGACACTTCATCTTAGTAATGACATTACTGGATGCTAGGTTAGGAAGTAATTCAATCTCGAACCAACTGGAGTAAGACTCTACTAACACCAAATAATGTTGACCATTCCACATGAAAATGTCTGTGGCTACAGGTGACCAAGGTAGTTCCGGAATCTGGTTAAGTTGAAGTGGTTCTTTCTGTTGATGAGGCTTTGTACTATTACATACTGAACGAGAACAACTGCTCCCTCAATGTCTTGTGACCTAGAAGGCCAAAATACTACCTCTCCCCCTTCTTTTGGTAGATTCTGTTCCTGAGTGACCACGATGCAAGATGGTAATGTACTCAGGTTGCAAGGACTTTGGAACAATTACTTTAGATGTTTCATTATGATACCTTTGTCTGACAAAATCTCATCTCTGTATGGAAAATAAGGTTGTAGTTCTTGGGGTAAATTAGACTGCTTTGATGGCCATCCTTGACTGATAAAGTGGTTGAGCCTCTGTAAAACTGAATTTGTGGCTATGTGATCTCTCAACTCATCAAGGCATGTGGAAGAATAATTTCTCATTTCCATGACTTTAAAATCATCAATCAAATGAGAACCTTGATTGTCACTCTGTTCAGTGGTATTTCTGGGTGCTCTGGATAATGTATCAGCAAGATAAAGAAATTTGCCTTTCTCGTAGACAAGATTAAAATTGTACTTTTGAAATCTCAGCATCATGAGTTGTAATCGAGCTGGGGCTGAATGCATAGGCTTTCTTAAGATAGTGATTAATGGCTGGTGGTCTGTTTCAATCTGGATAGGTCTACCATAAACATAATCATGGAACTTCGAATATGCAAACACAATTGTCAAAAGCTCTTTCTCAATTTGGGCGTATTGCTGTTCAGTTTGGGTAAGAGTTCTCAATGCACAGGCAACAGGGTGATCCTCTTGTAAAATGACTGCACCAAAACCAAATTTTGAAGCATCACAAGAAAGTGTAATTGGCTTCTGAACATCATAGTATCTGAGCACTGGTGGACTAGCAATTCTCTGTTTTAGGACATCAAATGCACACTGGTGTTGCTCTAACCAAGACCAAGATATAGCTTTATGTGTCAGCTCTCTGAGTGGTGCTGATAGTTGGTTTAAGTCTGGAATGAACTTGACTAGGTAGATGATCGTGCCAAGAACAGTTTGTAGGGCTTGAACACTATCTAGTGCTGGCATCTTGAGAATGGCTGATTGCTCTGAAGGATCTGGTCATAGGCCTGTACTCGTAAATAAATGACCAACATAAGGAACTTCTTGTAGCCTGAATTTGCAGTTGTGTGGGTTGAGCTTAAGATTAACTTGACGCACACTTTCTAGGACTTTTCTGAGGTTTCTGTCATGCTCAGCTTCATCTTGACATCTTACTAGTATGTTGTCTACTATGACAGCACAAGGATACCTAGAAAAAATTTGCTCCATTTCTCATTGAAAGACTTCACTTGCAGAATTTACCCAAATGGCATCCTCAAAAATCTGTACCTGCCAAACAGAGTACTGAAAGTAGAGAGCAATGAGGATATTTTGTTAAGCTGAATTTGCCAAAATGAGCTCTTTGCATCTAAGACAGAAAAAATAGTAGCATTTGGCATCAAGGCTGTGACTTCTTCGACTGTGCGTATTGGATGATGAGGTCGTTTTAGCGCTATGTTCAAATCTTGCGGATCAATACATATTCTGATGTCATCAGTGCTTTTCTTATGAGCTACCACCACGGAAGATACCCATTCTGTTGGAGTTTCCACTGAACAAATTACACCTTGTCATATCATTTTATCTAGCTCGGCTTTGACTCTGTCCTGCATGGCAACTAGAATTTTTCATGCTGGCCTGATAACTGGACTGACCTCGGGGTCTAACTTCATGGAGTAATCAACTAGAAGTTTGCTTAGTTTGCCTTGGAAAAGATCAGCATAAGTAGAAAAAATGTGCTGGGCAAAATTAAAGTAGTTGTCTTTCAAGCTAACAAGGTAGACTTCCTTATTAAATGAAGGCAGTCCCATTTTCAAAGTGCCTCTGAGTCCTAATAATGACTGGACGTGCATCTTGATCACATAAAATAATAAGTTGTAGCTTTTTCCAGCAGAGTAATATGAAAGCACTACTGAGCCTTCGGTTTGAATTTCTTCACCTCCATAAGCAACAAGTTTTGCACATCTTGCCATATCAAGCCTTTCACTTTTGCACACTCTACAGCAAACGTTTCTGCAGACATAAAACTGCACTTGGAACCAGGGTTGCCAGACGTCCCTATTTGGGCGGGACTGTCCCGAGATCAGCAGCCTGATCCTGAGTCCCGCCCTGCCGGTTTAAATCCCGGCCAGCCTCCGCTTTGTTTGTTTTTTTTTTTGATTGGCCCATATACCTGGCATACGGGCCAATCAAAAATCGCTAAACACGGAGCTACTTCTGTTGAATGTGGAACTGCAATGTTCCGCATTAAACACGAGAAGCTCCGTGTTTTGTGATTTTTGATTGGCCCGTATGCCGGTATACGGGTCAATCAAAAATCGGTAAACACGGAGCTACTTGTGTTGAATGCGGAACTGCAATGCATTAAACACGAGAAGCTCCGTGCTTAGTGCAGAGCTACTGTTCTTTAATGTGGAACTCTGTTCCGCATTAAAGCCCCCCCCCTTTTTTTTTGGTCTTCACTTGCCGTGAAAGCCCCCCCTTTTTTTTGTCCCTACCTGGCTGGTTGGAAATCTGGCAACCCTGCTTGGAACCTGTATCAACCTTGAGCTCTACGGTTTTGCCATTTATCTGAACAGTACAAAACACTTCATTCTTTGCCCTTAAATCTACTATGTTGACCGTTTAATGAAGCACTGGCACACCATCAACATAAAGACTAGGCGTGCCACAGTCTAAATTATCAACTCGTTCTTTAAAATGTTCCCGTTGAATAAACGAATGTGGGCCTTTTGATTTACAAAATTTTTTGAAATTATTCCAGATTCCATTTATTACATTTGTGGCATTGCTGACCAAAAGCTAAACATTTTTCCCTTTTAGATTCATGAGTACCACTAGAGTTACGACAGTTGACAATGAAATTAGGCACATTGGAAGTGGGGAAAGCCATGAATCCTTTTGATTTTGCTGACTCACTCTTATACTTCACTGAGACTGTGCGAACTCTGGAAAGTTCTAGAAAGTTCTGGGGTTTACTAGTAGGTGCTGCAGGGGTTACAGCTGCCATGTGCTTGGGCCTGTTTCTTTTAATGTGTTGCATACTATCAACATGAGCTTTATCACTGTGCTTTCTAGAGCTGTTCTTATTTGCAAGTACATTTTGTGCTTTTCTGTGAGCTCGTATATCTGACAAATCTTAATGGCCTTATTCAAAGTTAAATCACTGTCACGAAGCAATATCTTTCTCACGGCATTATCTTTTATACCACACACAAGTCTGTCTTTTAGCAACTCATCTGCTAAGTCACCAAATCTGCATGTTTTATCTTTATTTCTCAGGTCAGTTATACATGGTGCAAAAGTTTCACCAGGCTTTTGATGCCTTGTGTAAAATAAGTGCATTCCCATTGTAACATTTGTCTGGGGGTTACACATTTCTCTAAATTTACATTTTAAGCACTCTGGATCCTCCGTTGACTCAGCCGATACAACAACATGATGGTTATCCCCCTCTCGAGCATAAATAGCAGGTGTATACACAAATGAGCACTCCCTTTCAATGGCTTCTGACCCAGTTAACTTAAGTAGAATAAATGCCTTTGTACGGTCAACATTATCAGAAAATGCAGCCTGTATGAAAATGTCGTACTCTTGCTGAAACACTCTCCAGTTCTCAGCAATATTACTGTCAAACTCAAGTGCTCTGGGTTTTCGAAATCTGTCTACCATGCCCACAAAGTATACACAAACACAATGAAAATATGGCCCTTGCAATTATGTATGAACAAACAGTTCTGTGAGCTTCTAACAACCTTCTGATGCAGAATAACCTCTCTGAAATTCTGTACTTTGCCGAAATATGCTCTGTAATGGCTGTATTCTGTGAAATATGCCTTGTAATGGCTGTACTTTTGCAAAATAATTTTACTGTAACACTGCACAAAAATGTGAACACTTTATACAGTTCTGATACCTCAGATCTCTTTGCCTAATATGAAAAATACATAAGCTTTGCGAAAATGCGGTCGTTTCCTGTTTATTATTCATGTTATGCAATTCGGACTTTAGTTCAAACATTCTCCATAGTAATTTGAATATTTTTATCAATAACGTACATATCTGCTTGTGTGAATATCACTTGGAACGCTCTGTATGCCCCTTTTCATATTATACGAATAAGAAATAGTGCTGAGCCAGATTTAATATTCGATATTCGTTTCTGACCTGTTTTGTGAAGTTTTACTCCTTTTTAGGATAATTCACTCCAATCATAGCCAAGTGCCTCTAACCGTTTTAGCCATGCCATCTCAAATTTCGGATGTGCCAGTTCTGACCTCATACCCTTTAGACATGCCGCTTCTGACACCATGTTGCTCGTCTGTCTCTAACAAAATAATAAGAAGGCTTGGGGTTTCATTCAGATGCCTTAATACAAAGAAACGCATCAGGATGGATTGCAGCATCTTTAAATATGAACAAACTAACAGATACAGCTTACATACATACATGTTCACATCTCAACAGCTAACTACAAAATGGCAGTCAGGCTCACACATGCTCAGTATTAATACTCTACTGCAAGCCCTTGGATATTTTCTTAAAGGTACATGCACACATATTAATCTACAGCCAGGAAGTGACACCCCCCCACAATCTGGGAAGCATCCATGGTCACTACAGCCTTGGGCTGAGGGAAAATGAAAGGGTGGCCTTGTGGAAATTGATCTGATTGAATCCACCACCAAAGGTATCTCTTGCATGCCTAAGTGATTCTTATTTGGGCTGACGTGTTGACTGAGAATCGACCATTCTATTGTCAATGTCTACTGAAGAACTCTCATATGAAATCTTGCAAGAGGAATTAAAATTATGGCCATTAACATTGACCCCAAAAGTTGAAGAATCAAACGGTCTGACACTGTGGTACTGTGAATTATTTTTCTGACCTGGAATCTGATATTCCGCACTCTTGAGAGAGGAAGAGAATCTGTCAATGAAACTGTGTTGGAAACTGCTCTTATGAATGCCGGTGTTTGTGATGGTTGTAACTGAGACTTGTTTTAATTTATGGTTATCCCCAGAAGGAGTACCTACTCTCTCCCTTTTATTAGTAGATGCCTGGTTGGGGCGGTAATGAGCCAAGCGTCTGAGTACGGAAACACTCACAATCCTTGCAGTCTCAAGTGAGCTGCTATCACTGCCATGCATCTGGTGAACACCCTGGGGGCTGGGGTGAGGGCAGTGCTCTGAGCTGGTAATGACTGGCTCCCAGCTGGAAGCGTAAATGCCTTCTGGATTGCCTGTTCATTTTTATGTGACAGTACGCATCCTAAAGGTCTGTCGAGCACATCCAGTCGTCCTTGCCTAGAAAAGGCAGAATGTACTGAACTGTGACCATATGAAACTTTGTGTTGAACTGCTTTGGTCGGTTCACTGAGATCCAGAATTGATCTCCAGTCCCCTGTTTTCTTTGGCACTAAAAATAATTTGAGTAAGTTCCGGATTCTACCTGGTCTGGTGGGACCTCTTAGATGACTCTTTTTTTTTTTTTTACCAGCTTTTGTATTTCTACTGCTGCTGTGCTACTGCTTTCCTCTGACTGGGTGGAACGTTGGGAATCTTGCATACAGGTGGAGGTGGTAGGGAAAAGAAAATTGTATAACCTCAGGAAATAATCCTCTGCACCTGTGTATCTTTTGTTATATCTAGCCAGGCTCTCTGGAGCAGGGATAAATGAAACCATGACTGCCTCCATATGTGGACAATCAGGCTTCCTTTCAGGAATGCTGGTAGGGTCTTTTAGAGAAGGAATCTCTGGACCCCAGATTCTGCGGGTCTCCTCTGCCATGCAGGTGTTGTCATCCATTTGTGTTCCCCCCTCTACCGCTGGGGGATCTATCTTCATGTCAGTCTTGGAAAGGACCATGGGACTTCTTGAACCACATTTTTCGACCTCCTCATTGATTCCTACAGAAGGATCTTTGAGAAGTCTAAAAATGTATGCCCACTGCAGACGGCCTTTCTGTCTTTTTCACACCTGGAGAGCGTGTCTTTAACTTTCAGCCAAACAAACTGCCATCAGAAGGAACATTGATGAATGAAGAGTTGAATTCCTTTCAGCTGCATGCAAGATAAGTCTCATGGATGAATTAGAAATAGTCTGTAGGGTTGCCAACTGAGAGGTCACAGAAGTTTAAGCCTTGGCAGTATCGGTCCCGAAAGGGATTCTGACTGTTTCTTTATCAAATCCTTTTGTAGTCTCATAAAGTGTTCCAGATAGTTCAGCAATCTAAGGGCAAATGTCACTGAAGCATACACACATTTCCCAAATCTGTTCAATGCCCTAGACTCCCTGTTAGGAGGACGGATAGAGGAACTTTGCTTAGCAAGTTCCTTCTTTGTGGCTGCTGCCATGACCATAGCTTCTATGTGCACTCCCTTGCCCCAGTACTCCCTACCTACTGGTGGAGCTAGAATCCGATCTGGACTTTTGAAGACTGGCTCAACTGAGTCAGGTTTCTTTCATGCCCACTTAGAGATCAAGTCAATGAGCTCATCGGTGGGTGGAGTAACCCAGGAGGTAGATGGGCCAGCTCCAAAGGCTTCCAGGAATGTTGATTCCTCTGGGGAAGGGTTATTGGAGGACCAACCACCCCTCTGCTTAAGGATCTCAAGAATGTCTCCAGATGAGCCATCTTCAGAGAGTGCTCTTCGGGACACTTTTCGTTCATCGAAATCAATATCTTCGGTGACTGACTCCTGAGGGGAGTCCAAGTGCTTCCTCTTCCTTCTGCACTTCCTTTTCCTCAATGTGATGTTCCAGTGCAGTATCAGAAGAGATTGTAAAACCCTACTTGGTAGCTAGGAGACTTTGAGCTGGCTGTCCCTCTGGCATACAATGATGTGGCTTAAGGGACAAAGACTCACAGGTTGCAGAGTGAAGATCAAAGGGGGTAGTTTTCATGTCTTGCTGGAGCAGAGAACACTCTCTTCATCAGCTCAAAAGACGAACGGGCCAGGCAGAGGAAGCCAATGGAGCTGAGAAAACATGCTTCTGCTGCATCGGATCCCCCTGCTCCAAGGCAAGCCACCCAAGGTGGAAGATGCAGGTGAGCTATCCAGTGCCGAAGCTCTGATTGGAAGAGATGGCTCTGAAGGCTTCAGAGTCAACTTTAATGCCTCTGATCCAACAGGGATGCTTCAGGTCCAAGAGCCTGTTCTGAAGAAGTCAGAGCCGGTACACGCAGAGGTAGCTTTGGATCTGAAAATGAGAACTTTCTTGGATCCTGTGTATATGGATTCGAAAGGCTCGGATCCAGGGGCTCTGAAACGATCGGTCAGATCACAGAAGGAGCTGATATTGTCAGAGCGGTATTCTATTTTTCTAACCCAAACAACTGCAATCCATTTCTGTTTTACTTCAGGAAATCAGCAAGTAAGCCACATGTGTAACTATAAACATAATCTTAATAAATAACTTATTATGCCAGTCACTAGCTTTTCAGTTAATTACTCCTTTCTCAGTTAGTGTGTAAAGATTTCAGACTACAGTATGTTAAATACCTAGAGATAACCTTTTTTAGAGATCTGAAAATGAAAGTTATGTAATTACCATAAAAAGTTATGTACTCACCATAATGTTCCATTTGTGTTGTTTGAGTTTCATTCTTCCTTAACAATGGGTCTGGATCTGATCCCTCAGATCCGACTTGGCTGTTGCAAAAGCTTGTGGCAACTTTGAACTCTCAAGCTTCTCCTTTACCCACAATGCACCAATCTCATTTACCTCAGATCTTGTTTGCTGATTATAATAGAAAGAAGAAATATATGTGTATAAATACACACACACACACACACACACACACACACACACACACACACACACACACACACACACATATATATTTCAAAGCAGAGACCATATCTGGAGTTCAATTATGTGGGGAGTAGAATAAGTGTCTAATCACTAGCTCTTCCAGAAATTGCATAAGGATGGGGGTTGGTGGGAGGGGAGTTGAGGAAGAATGAAAATTGACAGCACAGATGGAACATTATGGTGAGTACATAACTTCTTTATCTGATGTTGTCAATTTTCATTCAATCCTCAACTAATGGGACAGAGTCCCCAGCTATCTTTGGACTCAAGGAAGGATATTTCTAAGCACCACTGAGCCAAACAATGCTCAACCTCTGGAGACCAAATCCAATTTGTAATGAGTAATGAAGGTATGGGGAAAAGCCCAAGTTGCTGTTGCACATATGTCATCCATTGATGCTCTTGCTGGAAAAAGTAAGGAAGTTGCCATGGCTCTGATTGAGTGAGCTAATCATCTTGGTACAGTGATACCCATTTTGTTGTAAATAAATGGAATGCAGTCAATAAGCCACCTGGCTAATGTTACTTTGGTTACTGAATTACCCAACTTTACATCTGCATAAGAAACAAACAATTGATCAGTAGTTCTGATGTTTTTTTTGTTCTATATAAATAAAAACATAATTGCCTGTGAACATCTAGCAAATTAATAAAGTATTTTCCTTTGTTTGTATATTTAAGGAAAAATACTGGTAAATTAATAGAATGGTTGATGTTAGATCCAGACACCACCTCAGGAAGGAAGGATGCTCTGGTTCATAGTATAACTCTATCCTTAGGAAAGATTAGATATATGGCAGTTTTGAAAATAAGACCGTTATTTCAGAAATTTGTCTGGCTGAAGTAATGGCAACTAAAAATAAGGTTTTCCACGAAAGATATTTAAGATCACACTTATCTGCAGGCTTAAAAGGGGGATATACTAGTCGTTGCAGTGCCAGATTCAGATTCCACAGAGGAGTAGGATCATTAAAAAGAAGTCTCAATAACAGTGTGTCTCTTAAAAAGGCCTTGTAAAGCTTACGAAAAGCAAGTGAAAAACCATCAAATCTGATATGAAAGTTATAAATTGCTGCTAGCTGAACTTAACTGTAGATGAACAAGCTCCTTCATTAAAAATAAAGGTTAAGAATTCCAAAACTTTATGTACAGGGATGGAAAAAGGGTCAATATGATTCCGAACAGCCCAGTAGACAAATCTTTTCCACTTGGTAGCATATAGCTTCCTCGTAGATGGTTTAAGGGAGGATAACTTTTAGTTATGTACTTACCATAACTTTAGATGTATGGGATCCATCTCGCCTACATTCTCTACAGATGGGGATCGGCTCCGACTCGGCCGCTATACAATAGAACGCAGTCTCTTATTGGCTGAGTTACCTCATATCCCAGGATGGACCACTACCACTTCCCCAGATCTTGTTTGTCCGCACTCATGCTCACAGAAACATACTATTGTTATAACATTCTCAGGTCTTTCAAGAGAGGAAAGAAGTTCAATTTCGGATCGTCCGGTCTCTCCTGGTCTACGAGGCAGGGGGAAGGAGGGTGGGTTATTAGGAATGTAGGCGAGATGGATCCCATACATCTAAAGTTATGGTAAGTACATAACTAAAAGATGTAATGTGATCCTATCTCGCCTACATTCTCTACAGATGGGACAGCATCCCTAGCACCTAATTCCCGGGTGGCTCACTGGAAAACACTCCTGAGAACTGTGGAACCGAAGGAAGCTCGACCCCTGGATGCCACATCTAATTTGTAGTGAGAAACAAAGGTGTGTGAAGATGTCCACGTGGCAGCCGCACAAATGTCACCAATAGAAAGCTTGGAATGAAAAGCTGCCAAAGTGGCCATAGCCCTGGTAGAATGAGCTTTCACTGGAGCTATAAGTTCCTTATTTGAGATGAGATAAACATGATTAATGCAGTCCCTGATCCACTTGGCAATAGTGACTTTTGTGACGGCTTTGCCTAATCTATTATCCGAAAAGGACACAAACAGTTGATCTGATTTTCGTGCTTTGTGTGTCCTATCCAAATAGAAACGTAATTGTCTGTGCACATCCAAGCAGTGAAAAGTATATTCAGCTCTATTCGAATACTTGGGGAAGAAGACCGGTAGCTCTAGTGATTGCTGTAGACAAAAGTTAGAACAAACCTTTGGTATAAAAGATGGGTTTGGTCTAAGAGATACTCTATCCTTGTGAAATACCAAGTATGGTGGTTTAACACATAGGGCTTGAAGTTCTGAAACTCGTCTGGCTGAAGTAATAGCAACTAGAAAGGCAGTCTTCCAAGAAAGGAATTTTAGATCACAGGTTGCTGCTGGCTCAAAGGGGGATGAGGTTAATGCACCTAATACCACGTTAAGGTCCCAAGGAGGTGCAGGTTGAGATATATGGGGTCGTAGGAGCCAAGCTCCTTTAATAAAGGCTTTGCACAACTTGTTGCTCATTAAAGGAGGTTGCACACTTTCATGAAAATTTGAAATAGCCGCCAATTGTACTTTGATGGTAGACACTGAGCAACCTTGGTTGAATAGGGAAGCTAAAAACTTCAGTACTTCTGATACCGAGGCTGTCATCGGGTCTAATCCTCGGAGTTGGGCCCAAATAGCAAACCTCTTCCATTTATTGCTATATATCTTTTTTGTAGAAGTCTTGTGGGCCGAAGACAAGATGTGCATGACTTCAGGGGCAAAAGTATGGCTCCTAACTATGGTTGGAAGAGGAGTAGCCAGGCTGCCAACTTCAATGAATGGAGGGACTGATGGAGCTGTCCTGACTGATGAGTCAAAAGGTTCTTTCAAAAGAACTTGGTCCAGGAACCAAGGACCCTCCAATGCATATCTGTGAAGAAAGGGGAACCAGACTTGTCGAGGCCAGTATGGGGCGATTAATATCATTTTGCTTCTCAAGCGAATCGCCTTCTGAATCACCTTGGGGAGAAGGGGAACCAGTGGAAAGGCATATAGCAGACCGGAGGGCCAAACGTGGACTAGAGCGTCCTTGGGAATCTCCCCCGGAACTGGGGTCAGAGTGAAGAAGTGTTGGCATTTCGCGTTGAGGGGACTTGCGAAGAGATCGCAACAAGGAACTCCCCATCTTGTGAATATCTGCGATACCACTCTGTTGTTCAAAGACCACTCGTGAGGTGAGAGAATAGTTCTGCTCAGTCTGTCGGCTATCACTTTGGATTTCCCCGGAATGTGCGTTGCCACTAGGAAACGCTTGGTAGCGATCGCCCAATTCCATACTTTCATGGCTTCTCTGCAAAGGGGGTAGGACCTGGTTCCTCCTTGCTTGTTTAAGTACCAGACCACCGACATGTTGTCGGATTGAATGGCAATCGTACCCTGGGGGAGGTGATCGTGCAGTGCTTGCAACGCTAAAAGCACCGCCCTCATCTCCAGGATACTGATATGGAGAAGACTCTCATCGGAGTGCCACGTGCCTTGGACTGACCTGTCCAGATAATGTCCCCCCCTCCCTGTCTGGGAGGCGTCCGTAGTCAGCGTGGCAGAGGGGAGTGGGGGAACGAAGGGTCGCCCTAGATTCAGGTTGGAGGATAGAAGCCACCAACGAAGATCCTGTTTGCACGTGTCTGTGATCAGTATGTGGTGACTGAGGGGAAGGTTTTGATAAGACCACTGGACTGATAGGAGCCACTGAAGTATCCTCATGTGCAACCTTGCCAAGGGGACCAGAAGAATGGTGGCTGCCATGGAGCCCAACAGCTGTAGGACCATTCTTGCTGGAGCACGATGTTTGAGGAGCAGAGCCTGAACCTGACGCTGGAGCGTCGCTATTCTTTCCGTAGGGAGATAGACTCGCATCTGCCTTGAATCTATTTCTGCACCAATAAACAGAATACGCTGAGATGGTTGCAATACAGATTTTGACCAATTGAAGGTGATTCCTAAGGAGTTGCCTAGTGTGATAGTGGCTGCTAGGTTCTCCGAGAGTAGATGCCTGGAGGTGGCAGTTAGGAGCCAGTCGTCTAGGTATGGAAACACCTGGAATCCTAGACTTCTCAAGTGAGCAGTCACCACTGCCAAACATTTGGTGAACACCCTGGGGGCTGTGGTGAGACCAAAGGGCAGTGCTCGGAACTGAAAATGACCGTCTCCTAGGCTGAAGCGTAAGTGTCTCCTCGACGCCTGATCTATCAGGATGTGATAGTAGGCGTCTTTGAGATCTATGGAGCACATCCAAACACCTTTCTCCAAAAGCGGGAGAATGGATTGCAAAGTGACCATCCGGAATTTGGACTTTTTTACAAATCGGTTTAGTTTGCTGAGATCCAAAATGGGTCTCAAGTCCCAGGTCTTTTTTGGCACCAAAAAGAATCTTAAGTCCCTAATCCGGCCTGGTCTGCGGGGACAGGTTGGATGACCCCTTTTTGAAGCAGCTTTGATACTTCGTTGGCTGCATGATCCCGTTGACTGGGTGGTGGGTCTGGGATTCTTTGGACTGGTGGAGGGGGTTGAACAAAGGGGATGGTATAACCTCCGGCGATGATCCGAAGCACCCATTGGTCCTGAGTAATATTTTCCCAGGCCTTTAGGTGCTTCGAAAAGCGACGCCCGACTGGCTCCGGAGCTGCACAGTCGGGTACTCCTTCAGGGGTGCTGGAAGGAGGAGGAGCCACGAAAGGACTCGCGGTCTCCAGTGTTGCGGGGGCCTCCGCCGCCTCTGGGACGGCGTCTCCCTGAAAAATTTCCCCTTCCTCTGCCTCTAGGAGGGGAATCGCTCTGCTGCGACGAGTAAGGCTTTTGAGATTTGCGGAACCACATTTTCCCTCCTCTTCGAGCCTTGGGATAAGGTCTGAAGGGAACGGAAAACCGGGCTCCTACGGCAGTTAAAGTCTTACCCTCCTGTTCACAACGAGTCAATGTGTCCTTTACCTTGGGTCCAAACAGTGAGGACCCATCAAAGGGGGCGTCGGCAAAGGAAGACTTAAAGGACTCCGCAAAGTGACACAGGCGTAGCCAGGCTTGTCTCCGTAGAGCAACAACTGTTCCCGCCGCCCTGCTCGCTCCTTCGGCTGCATAAGATATGAGCCTCATGGACGAGTTAGATAATGAAGATAGGGTAGCCAACTGGGAGTTAACCGTCTGGGTCAACTGCTCAGGTAAGTTACCAGAGAGGGTATCCGAAAGCTCCTTGATCAGATCCCTCTGTAGTCTGGTGAAATGTGTCAGGTAATTCAGAGACCTTAACGTAAAGGCCGCTGAAGTAAGGGTACGCTTGCTGTACCGATCCATGCTCCTAGACTCTTTATTAGGAGGATGGACGGACGTCGAAGCCTCTGCCACATCTTGTTGGGTGGCAGATGCCACCAACATAGCATCTACAGCCACGCCTTTAGATAAAAAGTCCTTGTCCGGGGGAGCTGAGAGGAACTTATTGGGGCGAGCTGGCACCGGTTCCACAGAATCCGGGTGTTCCCACGCCCTTCGAGAGATCAAATCCAGAAGCTCATCGAAGGGCGGAGACACCCAGGAGGCAGAGGGCTGAGCCCTGAAGGCCTTGAGGAAAACCGACTCATCAGCAGAAGGGGGTTTGGACTGCCAGTCGCCTCGTTGTTTGAGGATCTCCAGGATGTCCACAAAGGAGACATCTTCCGAGGACGACTTTGGGGACCCTTCCGCATCATCGAGGTCGGTGTCCGAGGTGAGAGACTCATCAGGGGAGTCGACGTGTTTCCTCTTACACTGTTTCTTCCTGGGAGGTTCCTCCGAAAGCGTGTCGGAGGGACCTCCAGGAAGAAGGGAACCCCCAATGGGGGTAACCTCAGGCCCAGGGGCTCCGCTGTCGTAAGACAGGGGGATTGCAGAAGCGCCAGTCTCCATGCCCAGGGAAGGTGATGGTGAAAAGGTCGAAGTGGCCACAGAGGATTTGGCCAAGGCACTTCTCATGGCATCGAAGGCTGGACCCCCAGAGTCCTGGGAAGGTCCAGCCCCCGAGACCACAACAGCAGTCGGAGCCCCCGCAGCCGACGCACCGAGAGGGAGGCTCGGAACCGAAAGAATCGGGCCCAAAGCGTCCTCCCCGGGGCCGACAGAGGAGGTCCGCGTACCGAACCCCGACCCGAGGGACGGGGTTGAAGTTAGGGTCGAAACCGACCCAATAACCTCCACCGGTTCGACCAACACCGACTCCAACGGCGCCGAGGCTGTTGGAGGAGGAATCAATGTAGCAGGATGGGAGCTCGGCTCCAGAGCCGACTGGGCTGGAGCCGAGATAAACTTTGCGAAGACTGGAGACTGAAAGAGCCTCTGAAGCACCATGTCTAAGTCCGAATCGGACATCCTCGACGACCGAGAAGAGACCGACCGGGTCCGAGTCGACTTCTCCGCCGGTTCCGAAAGACTGGGGGACCGGCTCCGTAATGGTTCAAGAATTATCGGCGCCGAGGGAGACTCCACTACAACTGCAATTTCCCTCGGAGCCGATGTGGACTTCGGCACCGAAGGGGAAGTGTCTGAGCGGGCAACCCCCATCGGCTCCGAAGGCAGTGGAGCCGATGAAGGTGACACGCCTCTCGACGCCCGAGCTCTCGACTCCGAAACCCGAGGAGTCGAGGCTGGAGACATCGAGGCAGACCGTTCCGCCCTCGGCTCCGAAGTCCGTGGAGCCGACGGAGAAGCCTGCCGAGACTTTTTTGCTGCCGGATCCGACGGGCTGGTCGGAGCCGAAGATTTTTTCTTCTTCCCAGAAGGTGAAGAAGAAGAGGAAGACAGGGCTTCCTCAAAGGAAGGGGCAATAAGCCCTTTCAAGATCAACTTATTTTTCCTCTCTTGGAGGACGCGAGAGGAAAAAGCGTGGCAAACGCTACAGGACTCCTGAAGATGCTTAGAACCTAAACAATAAACACATAAGGAATGGTCATCAGTTATAGACATTTTGTAATTACATTTTATACATTTTTTAAAACCGGATGGTCTATGTTCTTTAGACATGGTTCTAAAAACACTAACAGAGACTACAAGAAAAAAACAAGTTAACACAGACAACCTAGACTCTAACTTAAACGTCTAGGGTAGGGCTAGGCCCCTCTAACTTAAACGGGACCATTAGGGTAGGGTAGGCCCCTCTAACTTAAACGGGACCGTACACTAACAAACAAACACAATTTACCACAAATATATATATAAAAAACAGTCACACAACAACAATAGCTGTTAAAACAGCTTTTGGGTAAGTTTTACGAAAATTCAGACAGAAAAAGTTTTCTGACTAAAGGTACTTAGCTCAGCCAAGTCCGAGACCACGTCTATGCTGGAAAGCGGCAAACGAGATCTGGGGAAGTGGTAGTGGTGCATCCTGGGATATGAGGTAACTCAGCCAATAAGAGACTGCGTTCTATTGTATAGCGGCCGAGTCGGAGCCGAGGATCGGCTCCGAACCCATCCGTAGAGAATGTAGGCGAGATAGGATCACATTACATCAATATGTTTTGGACAGGAGAAGAGAGTATAGGTTGTCTGGCTATCAACGGAAATGGAGAAGCCAAGCTGTCAGCTTGAGATTTGTTATACCTGGATAGATAATGCCTGTCGGATGAGACAGGAGGTCTGGAGTCAGATTCAGAATCCAAGATTGGTTAAGCAAGTGAGGCCAAAGGAAAGGGAACCAAATTTGTAGAGGCCACTAAGGTGCAATGAGGGTGACTTTGCTCTTTAACATAGCAGCTTTCTGTCGGAATTTGGGAATCAATGGGATAGGTAGGAAGGCATAAAGTAGACAGAGGGCCAATTGTGAAGTACAGCATCCCTCAATGATTCCCCCTGAAGGGGGATTAGGGCAAAGTAGCTGCTGCACTTGCTGTTTAAGGAAGAGGCAAAAGGATTGTAGCAGGGCTGGCATCACTGACAGAAAATCATTTCTGTCAAGTTCTTGTTGAGGAACCATTCATGGGGTAAAAGAATGCACCCGCTCAGTTTGTCTGCTATCACTTTGGATTTCCCTAGAATGTGTGTTGCTATGACAAAGTAATTGGATGAGATAGGCCATTGCCACACTCTGAGAGCTTCTCAACACAAGGGGTAGGATTTGGTCTCTTCTTGTTTGCTGATGTGCCAAACCACTGACATACTGTCTCGTTGTACTGCAACTGTCCGTAAGGGGAAAGCCTATTGGAAAGAATGCAACGCTAGAAGCACTGCTCTCACCTCTAAAACACTGATATGCAAATTGGCCTCCTAGGGGGACCATGTGCCTTGGACTGTCTTCCCCAGGTAATGCTCCCCACACCCTAGCTGGGAAGCATCCGTAGTCAATATGGCCTTAGGCTGAGGGAGAATGAACAAACGGCCTTGTAGAACTTGGTCTGACTATATCCACCACTTGAGATCTCTCTTGCATATGTTGGTGATTTGTATTGGAGTGTACATGGAATGATGAAGTATTGACCATTGTGAGGCAATCATCCATTGAAGAATTCTCTTATAAAATTTGGGCAGTGGTACTTGTGTTATCGCTGCAGCCATTGATCCCAGAGCCTGAAGAACCAAGTGGTGTGCCATCTTGGTATTGCAAACTATCTTCTTTACCTGTAATCTTATTGTCTAAACTCTTGGTAAGGGAATTGGGGCTATGGTTAACTTTGTATTGAGAAGTGCTCCTAAAATGTCTATGTTTTGAGTTGGTTCTAAATGAGATTTTTCAAAGTTTATGGTTATACAGAGAAGAGCACATGTATAAATAACATTTTCTCTTGCCATTAAGAGTTAATGCCTGGTTGGGGCAGAAATGAGACAGTCATTTAAATATGGAAACACCTAAAAAATCCTTGCAGTCTCAAATGAGCTGCTACTACCACCATACAATTGGTGAACACCCTGGGGGCTGAGGTGAGACCAAAGGGCAGAACTCTGAACTGGTAATGACTAGCTTCCAGCCAGAATCATAAGAACATTGTGGAAAGCATGTTCATTTTTATATGATAGTACGCATCCTGAAGGTCTATCAAGCACATTCAGTCGTCCTTTTCCAAAAATGAAAGATTGGACTTAACCCTGACCATCCAGAAATTGTTTTTTTTTTTTTTTCAAACTGACTTGTCTAACTTGCTGACATCCAGTATTGGTCTCCAGTCCCCTGTTTTCTTTGGCACTAAAAAGAATCTTGAGTAAATTCTGGATTCTGTTTAGTCGTGGGGACCTCTTGGATGACTAATTTTTCTATTAGCTTTTGTACTTGAATTGCCGCTTGTTCCCCCTGATTCGGTGGAACATCAGGGATTTTCCTTGAATGGGGAAGAGGAAGGGAAAAGGGTATAATATAACCTCTGGAAATGATCTTCTGCACCCAAGTATCTGTTGTTATCTCTACCCAGGCTCTCTGGTGATGGGAAAAACGACCCCCGATTGCCTCCGGAGGGCGACAATCAGGCCTCCTTTCAGGAGCGCTGGAAGGATCTGTCAAAGAATGAATGTCTGGACCTTTGGTTATGTGGACCACTTCTGTCATATGGGTGACATCTACCATTGGAATTCCCCTCGACCCTGGAGGAATCTCCTCCATGTGTGTCCTGGAAAGGCTCTTAGGACTTTTTGAACCACATCTTTCTCCACCTCCATGGTTCCTCGAAAAAGATATTTAAGGGGAGGAAAAACATATGCCCACAGCAGACAGAGTCTTTCCATCCTTCTCACTCTTGGATAAAGTTTCTTTTACTTTGGGGCCAAACAAAGAAGTGCTGTCAAAGGGAGCACTGACGATCAAAGACTTGAAAGGTTCCACAAAATCACATAAGGCCATCTAGGCATGTCTCCTTATGGAAACACCTGAATTCACTGCCCTTAAGGTTCCATCTGCTACACAAGAAATGAGCCTCATGGAGGAATTGGATATCGATTGTAGGGTAGCCAACTGAGAAGTGACAGAAGCTTGTACTTCTTCAGAAATGGATCCTGACAGGGTGTCTGAAAGGTCCTTAATCAGGTCCCTCTGTAACCTGGTAAAATGTGCCAGATAAAGATGGACAGTGGACCTCTCCTCAGCTAGTTCCTTCTAAGTGGCCGCCATCACAACCATGGCATCATCCCTCCATTTCACACGCTCCAGAGACCTCAACCTCATTACCACAATCAACAGAATATGCTGGATGGACAGGTTCATAACCAAGAGGCTGCCCATGCTCTGGAACAAACTCCCACTACACGTCAAGCAGAGCACCTCACTGGCCCTCTTCAAGAGAGATCTTGATGAGTGGATGGGAAATAGAAAGCTCACCCCGGGGATCACTCCAGTGGCTCTACTTGATAGAGGCACTGGCAACTAACGTCAAGCAGCATGATACTAGGGCACATCTATGGGCTAGGCTTGTAAAGGCTCCAGGGTCATTAGCCTAGTACACACCTATGAACCTAATAGGCACCCCTTTTGCCCAAAACTGCATGTCCTCTGGTGCTGTCATAATTTTGTCAGGTATCCGAGGAATTAGCTCAATGGTGTCTGTGTCCTTCCCAGCCCACTGAGAGATCAAGTCAATGAGCTTGTCGGTGGGCAGAGTCACCCAGGAGGAAGACAGATCAGTACTGCATGCCTCCAGGAGTACAGATTCTTCAGATGAAGGGTTGTTGGACTTCCAGCTACCTCTCTGTTTTAGAATTTCTAGGATGTCTCCAAATGACACATCATCATCAGGAGGAGACCATGGGGAACCTTCACCTTCATCAAAATCTGTATCTTCTGTGACAGATTCTGGGGAATCTAAGTGCTTCCTCTTGCACATTTTCTTCACTGGGATCTCCTCAGTGGGATGCTCTGGAGAGGTATCAAAAGAAATGGGATACCCTGCTGGGAAGTCTGGGGTTTTGGTACCAGCTGTCCCTGTGGAGAAGAAAGGTGAGACTCTAAGCACAGAGATGGAAAAATAACAGGTTGAGGATCCAAGGAGAGAGGAGCAGTCTGTGTCAACAATGTAGACATGGCCCTCTCCATAACCTCAAGAGCAGACTGTCCCAGAGAAGGCCAGGACCCTGGATCCGAGAAGGCACACTTCTGGATCCTGGCCCCCACCCTGCTCCAAAGATAGCTCTCCCGAGGCAGATGTTGGAACCAAACTAACCTTGCCAAGAGATGGCTCTGAAAGCTTCAGAGTCAACTCTAACACCTCGGATCCAGCAGGGTAGCCTCGGCTCTGAGAGCACTACGGATCTGACAGGCTAAGGCAATCCTTGGATGTGAGCAAGATGATGTCGTGCAACTCAGATCCAAGGACTCTGAAGTCCTGTACGGAGTCAGAGGAGGAACTGGTAAAGGTGGTGTAGGTGTAGAATGGATCGCCTGACCTGAACGGATATGAGACGACAGGACACCTGACTGGCTCTGGGCCAAGAAAATCATTTTCACTAGTCTCTCCACATCTTTTTCCCTGAAGCTTCCAGAAGAGTGAGTAGATAGGGCAGATGGAGACTTCGGTCTTTCCAGGAATGGTGATGGAATCCCTGAAAGCATAGGGTCCACAGACAGAAAATATCTGGTTCATGGTAGATGTAGCAAAGTGGAACTTTCTGTTGGATCTGATGTGGTTGGATTAGATAATTCAATTTTCTTATGTTTAGGACCCAGTGTTGAGGTCTGATCTGATGAAGGTTTTTCTTCATACTTCGGATACAACGAAGAAGTCTTATCTGAAGCTTTCATCTTCTTCCGCTTATGTTCAGATTGTTCAGATATTGACCTCTTCCTAGCCTGCTCCAAAGTCTTCGAAGAAGAAGAGGAAGGACTTGGAGAGAGAGACTTATAACATTTTTGATTTTGTAGGAGAAATTCCAGATAAGACCTCCTCAAAAGAGGTAGGCAGCATGCCTTTCAGAATCAATTTGTACTTTCTCTCAGGAGGAGCTCTTGGGTTAAATCTGTGACAAATGGCACAGTCCTCCTGTAAATGGAGGTGGCCTAGGCAGTGCACACAATGTGTGTGAGAGTCCGAGAATGGAATTTTATGGCCACATTTAAAGCACTTCTTAAATCCTGCAGGGCTTTTCTCTTTTTCAGCCATTACATAGAACATCAATGTACAGGTTGTCACTAAACCACTGTGAAGGCTGAGGTTAAAGACACAATTTTTTTTTAATGACCACAAGAAAAGTCAGGAAAAAGGCAGAAAACAGAAAATACCAGCAATGGTAACTATTTACTACACATAGTGTAGAAAAGGTGGACAGGAATACTAACAATAGTATTTAGAGTATGAAAATGTACAAAAAAGGGGGAGGGCATTATCTAAGTAAGAGGCAATGAATAAGGGAGATAAGATTTAACTGTTAAAAATTTAGAAGAAAGAAAAACAAAGCTTTTTTTTTTAAAAAAAAAAAAAGAAAACTCAAGAGGATTCAGTCACCACATCTTTTAGTGTCAAGCGGCAAATGAGATCTGAGGCAAATGGGGTCAGTGCATTGTGGGTAAGGGAAAAGCTCAAGAGTCCAAAGTTGCCACAAGCTTTTGCAATGGCCGAGTCAGATCCGATGGATCGTATCTGGACCCATTCGTTGAGAATTGAATGAAAATTAACAACATCAGATCGTTAGATCTGTGTTGTATTCCATCAATTTCTCAACAGATGGGTCTCAGTTCCAACCTTGGATCCAGCTCTGACTACTTCAAAGCTTTGGATCTAGTACTCAGGATCCTTCCCCTACCCATAATTCCCATGTGCAGAATGCGCTACCTTAGATTGAGTTTGCCTGCCCAAAAAACTTTTGAAAATTTTTTAGGAGCACTTCATGGCATCATAGTAATATATTTTAAATGGAAAAGGAGAGTATTTACAATAAAAATATGTGAAAAAACAGGCTTATCCTTCAGGAGCCATGGCAAAGTCAGCTAGATCCATCTCAAAATGAGAGCATGATAAAGAAATATTACTTACAAAAATAAGGAACGGGATGGAGGGTGAGTAGTTGAGGAATGGATGGAATATGATAACACAAATCTAACGTAATGGTAAGTATATAACTTTCTTATCTGATGTTGTCTTTTCTGTTCATTCCTCAACAAATGGGGACAAGGTCCCCAGCTACTTTTATAGTCAGAAAGCCTCATGGAAGTATGTTCCTCAGCACAGCTGAACCAAAGGGAGCCCTGTATCTGAACTGGATATCTAATTTATAATGTGAGATGAAGGTATGGACTTTTGACCAGGTAGGGGCAACATATATATCATTAATTGGGACACTACCGAAGAAGGCTGTAGAAGCAGCCACAGGTCTTGCAGAATGAGTCTTAGGGGTTGAAGGGAGTGATAACCCCTTCTTTTGGTAAACAAAAGAAATGCATTGAGCCGGCCAAAAAGGTAATGTGACCTTAGATACTATTTTTCCCAATTTGGCTTTAGAAAAATAGTGATCGGATT
Organism: Protopterus annectens; assembly: GCF_019279795.1. Lineage (NCBI taxonomy): Eukaryota > Metazoa > Chordata > Ceratodontiformes > Protopteridae > Protopterus > Protopterus annectens. The sequence continues at coordinate 751,227,579 of NC_056750.1, forward strand.
TTCTGAAAGATTTTATCCGATGCAAATAAAAACACAACTGGCAGTGAGCATCTAACAAATGTAGTGTATTTACCCTTGTTCAAGAAATTTCAGAAGAAAGCAGGCAAATTTATGGACTAATTAACAGACAATTCAGAAACCACCTTGGGAAAAAAAGATGGATTTGTTCTTAAGAACACTCTGTCTTTGTGAAAAACTAGATAAGGAGGTTTTGAGGAAAGGGCAAGTAATTCAGAAATTCTCCGAGGTGATAGCCAGCAAAACTAAAGTCTTCCAAGACAGAAATTTTATATCATCTTTACCAGTGGGTTCAAAGGAAGGGCCCATCAGAAACTGCAAAACAGTTAAGTGGAGGGCAAAGAAGAAAAGTGCCCCACAGAAAAGCCTTGAATGATTTTAGAGAAGCTATAGATCAATGTTCTTCCACCATACGAAACGAAGAGACGGCGGCCAGTTGAACTTTGATAATGGAATAGCTGGCTCCACACTGAAATATGTATGGTAGAAAGTATAAAATTGCAGGGAAGGGGCTGAAAAAGGGTCAATGCTTTTTTTTTGTTTATAGCCCAAACAGAAAACCTTTTCCATTTGCTCTTATATAGTTTCCTGGTGGAAGGTCTTTGTGAGGAAGATAGAATGTGGACAACGGAAAGGGAAAACCTGGACTGTTGAACCATCATTGAAGTTGGAGAAACCATGCAGTCAATTTAAGGGACTGAATGTTTCAGCTGAGGCAACCCCAATGGGTGAAACAGCAAGTCTGGGTCTGAGCTTAGCACCCAGGGAGGGTGAACTAGATGAGACTAGAGGAAGGGAAACTTGTTGAGACTGATAAGTGGCTATGAGGATAACTTTGACCTTCAATGCTGACACCTTTCGTAGAATATTTGGAATCAACGGTGTTGGGGGAAAGGTGAAAAGGAGTCCCAGGGGCCAAGGTTGCATTAATTAGAACAAAGAACTTGTTGCACTTGGTGTTTAGGGGAGACAAAAAGAGATTGCAACAAGGTTGGTCCCAATGACTGAAAATCTGCTCCATTGCCAATGGATTGAGGGGACCACTCATGAGGAAGCAGAACGGATCTGCTCAACCTGTCCAAAAGATTGTCCGACTTCCCCACGATGCATTGCTATACGAAAACAGCAAGTAGAAACCATCCATTGCCAGACTTTCATGGCCTCTCAACACAAAGGATAAGATCTGGATGTGTATTACAACATAAAAATTGACAGGCAATCCAGGAGTTATCTCCACTTCTGGCTGGGAGCCAGTCACTTCCAGCTCAGGGGTCTACCCTTTGGACTCAACACAGCCCCCTGGTGTTTGCTAAATACCTGGAAGTAGGAGCAACTCGACAATGACTGCAGGGATTCTGAGTGTTCCCCTATTTGGACAACTGTTTGTTGATGCACCAAACCACAGCCATGTTGTCCACTTGGATAAAGATCACATCCAAGAGGAGAGAGTCCTGAAAGACCCACAATGCTAGGAGGACTGCTCTCATCTCCAAAAGACTGATATGAAGACTGGTCTCTATTTGAGACCACATGCCCTGGACAGTCCTTCCCAGATAATACCCCCCACCCCAAGTGGAAGGTGTCCAAGGTCACTATGGCCTGTGGATGGGGGATGAAAGGCCATTCCTGATGAATATATGGAGAATTTATCCACCACATTATGTGATCTCTACAAATGTTAGTGGGTATTACCAGATGGGACATTGGATGTTTTCTGATCTACCACTGGACCATCAGGATTCATTGAAGGAATGAGGAACCTGGCTAATGGAACCATCTTAAAGGAGGTAGCCAAGGACCCTTATAGACAAAGAATAAACCTGGCAGTTGCCTTCCCATAGGACAAGACATGATGAGTTTGTTGCTGGAGGGACGAAATTCGTATTTGAGGGAGTCTTGCTATCAGAGATCTTGTGTCTAAAAGTGCCCTGACGAATTCCAGACTTTGAACTGGTTACAGTTTGGATTTCTGTAGGTTGACTATTATTCCCAAGTTGTTGCACATATGGAACAAGGAGTTCCTGGCTTGAATGAGTACATCCCTGGAATGTGCAGTGATGAGCCCGTTGTCCAAACAAGGGAACGCTAAGAATCCCTGCAGTCATTGTCGAGTTGCTCCTACTTCCAGGTGTTTAGCAAACACTCAGGGGGCTGTGGTGAGTCCAAACAGCAGAGCTCTGAGCTGGAAGTGACTGGCTCCCAGCCAGAAGTGGAGATAACTCTTGGATTACCTGTCCATTTTTATGTGGTAATACACATCCTGGAGGTCTGTTGAGCAAATCCAGTTGTTTTTCCTCAACAGCAAAAAATGGACTGAACCATGACCATCCAGAATTTCATCTATTTCACAAATTGATTTAAGTGACTTAGGTCCAAAACTGGTCCCCATTTTTATTTGGCACTTAAAAGAAACTTGAGTAAATTCCAGATCCTTTATTGTCTGGTGGGACCTTTTGGATAATTCAATGGTTTAGAAGCTTTTTATTTCTAAAATAGCTTCCTTTCTGTGTGAGGGTGGAACATCTGGACTTTTTCTTGAATGCAATGAAATGTAATGAAAAGGAATAAACTAGCCTCTGGAAATGATTCTCAACACCCATTTGTCTTGAGCGATAGTCATCCAGGTCAGTGGATGTACAGATAAGTGCCCCAAGCTGCTTTCAGAGAGCAACAGTCAAAGGCAACCCTTCAGTAGCACTGGAAAGGCTTCTCAGAGAATGGACTTCTGAAGCCTTGACTTTGTGTAATACCTCTGCCTCTTGGGTAACATCCATTATACAAGTTTTCCACTATGCCACTGGGAGTTCATTCTCCAGGAGAGTTGGGTGAAAGTACCTGAGATTTTTGAGACCATACTCCCTTCCTTGCCTTCTGGTTTCTGAAGAATGTCTTCTGAGGGGTCGAAAATTTGATCCCAGCAAATAGAGATTTGCCAACTTTTTCTCTCCTGGAAATAGTTTCCTTCACTTTTGGATTAAACAAGGTTGAGCCATCATACGGGGCATTGATAAAGGAAGCCTTAAAATGCTCCACAAAGCCACATAACCTTATCCAGGTTTGTCTTCTAATGGAAATTCCCATTCCAGCTAGCCTAGATGCACCCTCTGTAGCATTAGAGATAATGTGCATAGAGGCTTTGAATAAAGATTGTAGGTAGCTTGCTAAGAATCAACAATATTTTTCTGATCCACAGTCAAGGTCACTAGGAGAGAATTGGAGATCTCTTTTACCAAATCTCTCAGAAAATGATTGACATGCTTGATAATTAGACAGTCTCATCAATAAGGTAGATGAGGCGTAGATCCACTTCCTAAATCTGTCCAAACTACATGATCCTCTGTTCAGTGGATGGACAGAGAAGCATTCTTCAGTTAGCAATCATGGTATCTACTGCTGGGCCCTTTTTCCACTGTGTCCTGTCCTTCAGAGCAACTAAGAAATTATCAGGCTTCTTGGGTTCATTGTGTCAGGTTCCTTTCATGCCTGGGAAGAGAATGAATCAATCATTTTTTTCAGCAGGAAGTGCCATCCAAGAAACAGATGAGCCAAAGGCCTTGAGAAAGACTAATTCCTCAGGAGAAGGAGTTTGGGAAGACCAACCCCCTTTCTGTCTAAGTTGTTTAAGAACTGCTCCGAATGAGACATTTTCAAGTGGGGATTTGGATGAGCTTTCTCCCACATCGAAATCAGTGGTGAGTGATTCCTACAGGGAATTCAAGTGTCTCCTTTTACACTTGTGTTTCCTACGAACATACTCTGTGGTTTGCTCATGGTAGGACTCAGAAACATACAAAGTCTCTCTAGAGAGAGCAGGTTCAAGGGTCTCAAGAACTGGCTGCCCAGACATGACTAGGAGAGAAGGTTGTGGAACCTGGGAGATCCCATGAGGAAATGTGTTAGGTCCTGCTTCGAGAGGGAAGATCTCACTCTAGGTTGGAACAGTACTCATTTGAAAGCCTTGAATGTGGAGCCTGAAATGGATCTGAGGAGCATGGCCTTCAGTGCTGAAACCTTTGGAAGAGGCTCAGTATCAGAAACTCTTTGGCTGAGGTGTGAGGTAGTCACCGGAGCCAAACTATTTAGCACTAAGGCTCCTATGGGGAAGAAAGAATCCAAAGACTTTGGGTTCAATTTTACCCTATCAGAATCAGTGCCGATGTTATGGCTCCGGGACTCCAATGGCTCTGATAAGGTTGAGGCCGACTTAGTCAAAAGAGTTCATCAGGTTGAAGAAATATGTAGTCTTGGCTCTGAGGCAGATCTACCCTGGGCAAGAGTAATATCCAGGGGCTTCAAGAGGTCAGATCAGAGTAGAAGCCAACAAAGAAGTGATGGGGAAACTGGTTCTACTGGATCTGACTGTGATCGGAGATGGGAGTACCCCCAACTTGAACTCTGTCCAAAGAAAGTACCTCATTATCTTGTCCAAGTATGCTTCTGTTAGGCTTTAAGAAGATCTTACTGACCTAAAGGATGAGGCTAAAAAGGACAACCTGGATGAGTATGGTGGTCTGTCTTGTAGGATCAAAAACCTGAGTCTAGGAAACACTGTCTCTGGAGAGAACTTAGGAGGATCCGAAAACAATGTTGGTTCCAAAGGTTTGCTGAGCTTTGGAGTTGGAGTCTGTACCACAGACTGTTTCCTAGCAGATTTTAGTTTACTCTTCTCTGAAAATTTCTGAATGTCCTTGTCAGAAGCTCTGTGTTTGTTCTGTTTCTTAAAAGATGAAGCAGGAGAAGAATAAGAGGAAGAGGCCACTGGTTACCCTGAAGCAGAAGAGTGTTCTTCTCCAAAAGTGGGTTGACGAAAGCCTTTACATATTCATTTGTTTTGTCACTCCACTAGATTCCTTTGGCCGAAAGCCTCACAAACAGAACAGGATACATCAAGGTATGAGGGGCCAAGGCAGTACACACATTTATCATATGCATCAGAATTAAGGAGTTTATGTGCACATGACACATACTTTTTAAAGCCAGATGGCTTGTGAGCCACACTGACTCAAAAACACAGCTCGAACTATACAAGAAAAAAAAAAAATATAACAGCAGCAACAACTATAACAGTAAGTAAAAAAAGGACTATCCTAACCCTAACCTAAAGCCATACTATACTATACAAACAGATAAAGGAGATTAACAGAACTTTTTTTGTTTGTTTTGTTTTTTACCTAACAAAAGCTATAAAAGACGACAAGGAGAGGGAAACAAATGGAAACAGAGAAGGCACTTATCTGAAGAAATAAGATAAAATAAATCCTTACATTATCAAGAAGTACACCCGAGCACCAGTGATCCATCCAGCAGAGACAGCGGCAAATAAGATATGAGGGAGAGCATTCAGTACATGTGGATTATGGGTAAGGGGTACCTGAGCACAGGATCTGAAACTTCGAAGTGGCTGAAGCCAGATATGAGATTGGATCCGAGACCTTTCCTTTGAGGAATGGATTGAAAAGACAACATCAGATCAAACAATTTCAAGTGAATTAACAGTTATTCAGAAAGTTGATTATAATCTATTATAAAGGGATATACTTATTGTCTAGATGCATGGTTGGGAACATTTTTCATTAATATTTTATTTTTTAAACAACCGCGTAGGAAAAACTAATAATATCTAGTTTTCTAAGATAATCAGACTAGTTAAAATGTATTCTGGGAGGTCAAGTCCCAGAAATCATTGCTAAAAATATATATATATGCCTAAAAACATAGCAGGCTGAAACAGGAGGCTTGCAAGTAGGTAACTGCACGAGTACTTTCAGTTATTTGCACAGACAGGCTGTTTAGGATTCTAAATACAAATATTAGAAGAGCAGGATGGTCCCCAGTGTGGACTATGAGTCTTTTATGAATCAACAGATATCATAGGTGTAAAAGGCTACTAGCGGTATCTCTCCTTTATAGATTTAAACAATTTAAGACCCGCGGTGGTGGTGCTGCGGTAGCGTTGTTGCCTCACAGTAAGACGCTGTCCGGTTCGATTCTCAGCTAGAGCGTCTTCTGCGTGGAGACATGCATGAATGGGCGTACCTTCGTTGAAGGTTGTGCGTCATAGCTGGTAACTTGGCACGTAATAATCAACTACCAATCATTAGCGAACTGGAGTTCTGCTGTGGCGACCCCTAACCGGGAAAAGCCAAAAGACACAAACAAACTTAAAAATGTTTCCAAATCATTTAACATAATGCTCACAATGATCATTGTGTAGGTATACTGAAATGAATCTTAAAAATTAGCTGCAAAGCAGATAACCTTTTTTATTGACAACCCTGAACTCCTTCTGCAAGTCCAGATGCTGGAAATGAAGTGCTGCAAAAACAACTCACATTGAATGTTAAAGATAGTGCAAATAGGCACTGAACATGCAATTTCTGTGAACATGGTCTGTATAACTGAATGTAAAGATATAACATTGCAGTGAATCTGATAATTATCCAGAAAAAAATGCAATTTTGTCTAGCTTACATACTTTGATCCCTTTTCTTAAATTCTTTTATGTTCATTTAATAGCACTAAAATATATCGCACTTATCTTGAATTAAAACAACATCTCACATCCCTAATCTTTAAGCAATCTATTTAGCATGTCCTAAGGAAAATGAAGAAATAAAACATATACCTTGGAAGTGTGTGCATAGTGAATGTATCTGGAACCCATTACTTTTGAAGTTTAATGAGTTCTGAAATAGTGAGGAAGACTGGAAATGTTTTACTGTTCATGTTCCTAATGAAGCATTAGATCACTCAAAATGTATACTATATACAGTCTTGCTATGCTGTTAAGTACTAAATTACATGTAATAAGAACAAAACGCATTCAGTTACTTATAAAGACTAGCTTCACAATGACACAGAATGTGTGTCAATTTTTTTTAAATTACTGCTAAATTAAAAAAATGGGTGGCAAAAGCACAATTTCCTGGAAAAAAGCTAAGAGAATTATCATTCTGACCACTCCTGGCACAGAGATATGCAGCCCTGACAACATCCCAGATGACCCAAATTCAACTAGTAGCTTGATGGTGGAGGGTGAAAAGAGTGGCTTTCTTTGCTAGCTTGCCCATTCAGGGGGGTTGTTGCATAGGATCTGACACTGGTGTTACAGATTGCCATTGGCATTCAGTCACTGAATGGGGCTGGAACAAGCTGACTTACTTGCAGGAATGCACAGGACATACACTGCTCTGACCAGTTACAGCATTCAAAAAAATCCTCTAGTGTACAGATCAGCTATAAGCAACTGTCAGCAGCTCCTCTCTGTATCACTTCCCTAACCTTCTCAATCCCCTACTAGTGCAGTCCTACTCTCGGGAGGGAGGCAGTACTGAAGTATGTGAAAATTAAAATGGAGAAATGGAAGCAGGCTGAAATTGCTGATGGGCACCTGGAAAGCAGACAAAAGGGCCCAAATGTTTTTACAAAAAAAGAAAAGTCTTATTCATCTATGGGCTGCTTTACATTACCATGATTTAGTGCTTTGTACTCACAAGTGTTCGCACTATTTGTAATATGTTTTGTAGAAGGGAGTCACACAAGTAAATATAAAAGTGTTTTTGTATTTTTCCAGTAAGATGGCTAAAATGGTACTAACATTTAAATTTAAAATGGATGTTGTGGAAACTCACTTTCTTCTATGGAATAGGATGCCCTTCAGCTAAACTGGAGAATCATTTCCACTTGGCAACAGTGAGGCAACTGGATCACCTCATGACAGCTTCAGTCTACCCTGAAATCCCTACTAAAAGATCCACTAGGAATAGACTAAAGAAACAGCCAAGTCCTGAGCGTAGGTAACGGTCACCACAGTTAAGAATGACTTCCTTGGTTTGTACTAGGATATTATTTTTCAGGTAACACAGGGCAATGAGGAAAAGCATTTGTCAAAATTGTCAGGTGAGGTATGAATCAGATAGAGCAAGTAGGAAGGTGAATCTTTCCTGACATGAATGAGACAATGCATTTAGCATCAACTTCATCATGCTTAACTGAACAGCAAAGGTTGGGGCAGAACATTCTTCCAAGTAGTGAAAAGGTGAGGCCCAGCTTATCAAAATCCTTAATCAGACAAGATTTTCATATCCTCAGCTCCAGGCTAGGACTGAAAATCCGGATGAATACATCTGTTAGTCATAGCTCTCAACCTCTTAGAGCAAAAAATCTGGCAAAAGAGAAAAATAACTGGGAACAAAGCCCCAAAAATAGGGAGACATTTTAAATATTGCTATTATAAACTTAGAAAGTTGCTAAAATAAAAGGTCTTGTGTTACCATGCATTTTCTGAAGGATATGAAGTCTAAAACTCAAACGCCTGTAATTATTTATTGAATTCACTCCTTACTGATTTGCCATAAAAATCCAGAAAACCACAAATTTTATGAGGAACAGACCCAAATTATGAGGCAAAAATCTGGACATTATGTGAAAATCTGGACAGTTGAGAGGTATGCTGATACTGAATTCAGTTCACTCAGGAAGTTAATAACAGTCTGAGTGATGCCCTAGTCTGTGATCTACTGGCAGACCTGCTAACCCTCTCTGAAGAAGAAGAAGAATAAAGTGCATGCTGTCCTGTTTATTCACATACTACACCACAACCTAGCTGCCTAACTGGAGCTGGAAGCACTCCAGTGACAAAGTCCCTTTCAGAGCTATCAGAGAAAGAAGCACATGCAGTTGATCATCTTGCTTATTTGGGGCCCTAATCACGGAGGCTCTGCTTTCCCCTGAACAAAAGAAAATCTCAAGTAAATTCCTAAACTGTGGCAGTGAAGCATACATCACCAGAGCCTGCAAGGGTCCTCTACTGCAGCAAATTAAGACCCATATTTGGAGTGGTGGAATGGTCCACTACTCTAAATTCCAGTGATATGGGCCCAGCACCAAAGAAAAAATGTCTATAATGCCATGACAAATATGTGCCACTAGCACTTCTTTATTTCGTTTATTTATTTATGTTTAACAGACTAGCTTAATTGCAGCCTTTCACACCACTATCCAGGTCACAAGTATAAAGGTTAATGAAATATATATGCGTAATTCTATTGTAAACAATCAGCCAGCATGTTTTTGAGAGAGAGAAGTAAACCAAATTATTTGGAGCAATGCATGCAGCCACAGACAGAAGATGCAGACTCTGCTCAGACAATGATCAGAAATCAGGCTTGAACCCCATAGTCTGGAATTATGAGACAGAAATCTGAACCACTAAATCAATCCTCTTTTCAAATGTCCATTACAACAATGGACAGAGAAAAGACTGTTTGTTGTGTCATCCCTGAGAATGCCAAAGCCACAACTTCCTATCTCCTCTGTTGTGGCAGAAATTAAAAACCGAAAAGTATCCAAGTCTGCCCACTGAAGGTAAAAGTCAGAAGAGTGACTAAATAGTATTCTTTCAAATTATACAGACTCCAAGGCCAGAAAAATCAGACGTATTCAAGTATAAGACGCTGCCAGGGACTCACTTGATGGGATATGAAAAGTAAGCATTCTAGGTAGGAGGCTTATGAAATTTCTTCCCCTGTAAGGCTTCCACTCTACAGCTAACCACTTTGTAAACATTCTGGGCATGGAGTAGGCCAAACAATGACATCATGTATTGAAACAGACATCCATCTAGAATGAAATGAAGTAAACACCTGTGCAGAATCACAACACTGAGACACAAAAACACATTTACCATGTCCAGTGACACTATTCAGATACCTTGCTATAGCAAAGGTCTAACTTCTTGTAGCTTCTCCATCTGGAACTTTACATAATGGATGTACTCACTGAAGTTGCTAAAGTCCCTAATGAGGGGAAACTCTTCTATCCAGTCTGGGAAAAGGAAATGCTGAGAGTAAAACTCTGCTATTCTTTTAAAAGCAAGAAGTTCTGCATTGTCTTGTGAAGTACAATTTAGGTATGTTCCAAGTATTATGTGATGACTAGTTAACCCTTGAGTGTGAATATCTTTCTGGAAGAGGAACGAGTGATTCTAACTTGTGACACTCTGTGATTACATCAAAAATACTGAGTTTCTTAATGATGGTTAACAAAGCTAGGAACAAGGTCACAGAACTGGCCTCTCACGGGCAGTCCTACAACACTTATGGATTTGCTGAATCGTCTGGTGTAGTCAGAAGAAGTAGATGGTTCATGCTTATTAAACTCTACTCTAGAGGGGATCATCTTTTTCTTAGTGAACAGAGGTCATCTAAAAAATTAAAAAGAAAAAAACTAGGGAAGAATGTTGACTCAATCCACATTGGACATTACCTACTTTTTCTTTTGGAGATCATCTACCAAGATATGGAAGGGTGACCCAAAGAGGACATTAACTGAGAAAATGGAAACCAGAGTATCCTCCCTGAGCTCATCCTTACAGAAAGACAGAGTAAGTCATGTGATCCAGAACAGGCACAGTGCTGAGAATTCTGCCTTATCCATGTCAGTGTAGTCAAAGTTTTAAATAACTATGCAAAAATCCAATCTAGAAGCCATGTTAAGGGACTTCTCCAAAGCCTTCTTAATCCCAGATTTAAGGAATTCTTCTAGCTTCACCAGTGCCTGATCCACTGGCAAGGACTGAAAGCAAAATAGATAATATCAAGGTGGCAATGAAGTTATGCTCCCTACCTACCATGTCCAAAGGTTTTAGACTCCTTACTTTGTGCTGAGGCCAGTGTTTCTTCCCTAAAATACTTAGGATGTCATTGTACACTATCGATATATAGGCTTCTTCATAAAACACTCCACATGGAGAATGTCTCAAGGTTTCTCATTTATCTTACTCAGATAAAAATAAGGTACTTCTAGGAAGAAAGACAGGTGAGCAACAGGATTGTTTCTAGAATATTTCATGAGTTTGAGCCTCATAAAACAGGGTAATCTGGAATACAACTATCAGGACTGGCTGGTGTTGTTATCTTTATCTGGCACAGAAACAACGGCCTCTTGATCCTTAGAATTTCCTTCCTAGCCAAGACAGATCATTCCTTAACTCTGCTACTGGAAGGGGAAGGAGCAGGTCCAGGATTACCTAGTATGCAAGGCGATAAAAATACAAGAAGCAAAATACAGAAGTTAGGCGATATGACTCAAGTGCTTGAAAAATCACATGATAAAGGCACATCAGCTTGTGAGGCACCTGCACAAGGCCTGCTGCTGGTATCAGTCCTAGTTCTCTAAGGTTAGCATCCTAAACCTCTGAGAAAATGTACCACCAGACACCGAAAATCAAGTATGTAAGTTCAAGGCCATCTCTGAGAGACCCACTGGAGTAGGAGGAACCAAATGAGTCTCCTTTTTATTTGACAGTCAGTCCTATATGACCAGAGGATGCCAGAGATACAGTCCCTTCTCACAGATCCAACTTTGCACCACTTTCACTGTGACATGTCAAGTTACAACTTGAAGATGAAGCAAGTCACTGAGTACAACTGGTCAAGAATTCAACTTGATAAAAAATCAAATTTAAGTATTTTTGCCAAAGCAACACACACACACACACACACATATATATATATATATATATATATATATATATATATAGGTTTACTATCATTTTGTCGATCGCAGTACATGCGGTTGACAAAAGTTCGAATCTGGCTGTCACTGAATCAAAAACTTGAAAACAAAAAAATGTTGGAACTGACAACAGCGAATGCAATACAGCATTCGCTGTTGTCAGTTCTGACATTTCAATGCAGATCGCACTATAGTGGGGATAGGGAAATGTACCCTTTCCCTCACTATAGTGTGATCCCGGAGTTTGTATATTTAAGTAGCAGGGGGTGTGGGGGTACACGGGGGCTTACCCCCTGCAAACATGTTATTTACTGTGGAATGCACAGTAATGGTGTCCTCGGAAGTGTGGTGACTGTTCGAAAATGTTGAAGTCGACATTTACAGTCACCACACTTCGAGTTTATTTTTGTTCGTTATTTTCAGTTTTGAGGTTTTGCTTTGACATAACCGCAATTCACTGTTGTGCAATCCTGTTAAATGATAGCAAACTATATATATATATATATATATATATATATATATATATATATATATATATATATATATATATATACACACATATACATATACACATATATTGATTCCATAGCCACGCCATCATGAAGAAGATGCAAATTTCTGAAAATAAAGAAATTACTGCTAGCGCATACTTAGAAACCTTACCAGCAGTGATTCCTATGGAAAAAAAAGATCAGCCAGTTCAACATTATTGATTTCAATATGACCAATATAAATGTGTTCAGTATGCTCTCAGCAAGATGTATAACAGCACTCCTACCACATTTAGGTCACTAGAAGACTCAAGAGATTAGTCAGAGTATGGTGAATAAGTGTAATGATGCTCAAGAATATCAAACCTGGATTAGCTGACAGAACCCCTCTCTCCTCCCAAAAGAGACCCCAACCAAGGTGTTGCTGGAGGTGCACCTACAATGTTACTCTCATTATTAGCAATAAGAGTTGTTACCTCTGCTCTTTACTAGCTGAAGAGAAATATTCATAAGGAATGTCAGGATTCCTCATAAGTGCGTGTTACATACAATGATTTTGGCCAATGTCTGATTATTGATTCACTTACAAAGTCAACAAACAAACTGTATTACAGTCTCACTATTCTAATACAAATTGAAAAAAAGGGCTCTCCTCCCAGCCCCTGCAATACACATTGTTCACAAATGCCATCTTCAAAGAGGTGATATAGACATACAGGTTTTCTTTACATCTAATAAGGATTAAATCACTGGCAGTTGTGATGATGCTTCATACCATATTCCTTCTCAGGCAATACAGGCAGTCTAGCAATCTGGTGACTACAGGACCAACTATGATACTCTGGCAGTTTAGACTTCAGTCATGGGAACCTTTGCATGATAAATATTAAGACCGAGATCAGAACAGTGTAAGCAACAGAGAAGAACTGCTCCTTCTCCTTCCAGTTCCAACACAGTTGGTGGAATTATAATTTTATCACATTTGGTGTTGATGCTGTTAGTTTTTTTATTGATACACCCATGGTTTGTGTATGTATACACATATTTTTCTTCTTTTCTTTTCATTTTTTATACATTAAGAGGGTACAGATTAGACTATGAAGGAGATTATTTTAAATGACTAGTGCCCCAGTATTTTATTAACATTATTGAGAATTATTTATTAAGCATATCTGTATATTTTTTAACTTACTGATAAACTGATTTATTTATGTTTGCGTATTTTTGCGACTATATGATAACAGTCGTATTACTTTTAAAACGGGGAGCAATTAATTATTCATTATGGAGTCTTTTGATTGGCTGAACTGTTTTATTTAAATTCGTAGAGCAACAAAGTGTAACCACACTGATGAAGTCTGGAAAAATGAGTGCCTGGACAAAACTGCTTAGTTGATTTTCTGGTTTTGTGGTTTATCCTTACTTTAATAAAGTGTGGGAAAGTCATTTGGTCTGTTGTTTCTCTGTTTTTTTTGTTTGTTTAGTGACAGTGGTACTGATTAACAGCTGCTGGATATGCCCTCTTACTCCACCACTAGACAACAATAGGCAGATTTGCACACTTATCAGAAGAGATGTTACAGAAAATTCTGAACAGTGATAAGACTGATGGGATATTAGAAAAGGAACTCCCAAGAGTTACATACTGCATGAAACCTTGAACATTTTTATGTTTCAGATGCTTTGATATATGAAATGCACCTGAGTATGTGACTTACTTTTTAGAGCAAACATACTGAAAAATATCCCAGCTTAAATAAGCTTAACAACTATTCCATAAATTTCATTGCTCCTCATGTTTATTATGATGGTCACAAATGAACTGTACTAAATTCTATTAATTAGAAGAGGACACGGCTTTGAATATAACAATGGAATTTTAGTCTGGTAAAGTGTGGACCCCTTCTTAGCAAAAATGGGATTAAAATGACATTTATTTATTCTGTCTTAATGCAGTATGAGCACAAAAAGCTCATTTCAGAAAGGTTACTGTGAGGTTTAAGCCTGGTGTAAACCTAGTGATAACATTTCAGATTGATAGACAGCCCTACCACATAGCTGTACCACAAAGTGGTGCAGCACCATGGTGGGCTGTCTCTGTGGCCTACCACAAATGATAATGAGGAGTCTGGGGGGTGCAGTCTATATTAATTAGCTGTGTGCTCACCCCATGAAAATGCCTCAGTTAAGGCATTTATGCAGCTCAGCGATTCAAAGAATTGCTTGGCTGTGTAAGTTAACTTAGCCTGCCATCTTAATGAACATGGCCAAAAGCTTGTGTTCGACCATAACTTCCAATGAGTGAGATCACGTTAGAGGTGTCAGGGAGTTTTTCGCATATGTAGTGGTGTGTGTGTGTGTGTGTGTGTGTGTGTGTGTGTGTGTGTGTGTGTGTGTGTGTGTGTGTGTGTGTGTGTGTCCATGTGTGCGAATGGGTGACTGTGTCTGTGACTGCAGTTGAGTGGGGGGCTGAGTGTGTACGTATACATGACTGTACTAATGTCTGTGTTTCTGTGTATGGGACATGGTCACACCTCCACGCTTCACTAGAATAATGAGAAAATCCTGCAATATTTGGCAGTGGGGAATGTGAGAATATTGGATATTGTTATCTGTGTTAGCATGACTGGCTAAAGTTTTGTAAATAATTGTAATTACCCTGTATTACATATGCCAGCATGACTAGCTATAATTTTGCAAATGAGTTTATGTATTTTGATTATCACTCTGATTTATGCAAGATGTGTGAATGTCAAACAGTGTTATTCTGGCTGACCAAATATACATGTTCTTTGTAAAGAGAATTCTGAAAGCAGGTTATGCCAGACTCAGCTAACCTAGATGTGATGTCACTGTGTGCCAGGGCTGGGAGAACAGAATCTTCACTGCAGCCGTTTGTTTACTTTTCAAAGTCTGATGCAAGAGTAGAAATCTTACTTTTGAAAAAGATCTCCTATTAAAAACAGGTTCTGAGTCAGTTGTTCAGTTATTGTTCAGTAGTTATTTTCCAGAGATGTTCAACTGTAGTAGTCCATTTGTTTCCAGGAAAGTAGTTGTTCTAGTCGCTGAGGACAGACAACAGCCTGGAGTGTGGACTTAATTTCTCATCTTACCTTGCAGAAGTAAGAGTATAATCTTGCCTTTATAAAGTATTTAGTTTAGATAGGGGTAGTTACTCTTCAGATAGTCAGGAAACTACAGCTGCATAATTAGAGGTTTTCCAAAATCAATGTGAGATCTAGCCTACAGTAATATTTTCATATTTCTTGTGTGTGAAACTTGGATGTTTATTGGAATCATTCATTCAGTATTTACATGTTTTAAATCCTTTTATTTATTATTAAATGTTTTACTACTTCTCATTCTGGCTGGTTATTTAGTTAATATTTTTAATAACTTGAGAGTGTTTATGGTTATTGTGATAACACCAAGGCCACTCCAAAAAGCCTTACTGCTTGGGATACATGCTACCATTTGTTTCAATATCTATTTTACCCAACATAATTAAACACCCCTTTTGAAGGGTATTGTGGTATTTGACTGGTGGCAGCCATTACCTTCTAATTTGGGCAAAGAAACACAGCAAGTAAATCTGTGTCAATCTTTCCCAAGAGTGTGTGTATGTGTGAATATCAGACATTTAAGAGTAAGTGTGCCAGATACCTAGAACTGGGAGACAGTGTTCTGCAGTAGTTAGTGCAGAGACTCATTTGGGGATCTGTAGTGCAGCATATAGTCCAGTCCCAGGTTTGGAACCTGTTCCTGTTGTACTCTTATGGGAAATTCCATATTTCTATCCTTGCTTTAAGTGACACTCCCTTACAGGTGACAGTGGTGAAGATTGAAACTACTTACTTACTGCCCTGGGGTTAAAGGGGCTCATCACAAGGAACAACAAACACCAGGGGTACTCTTTATATTTTACCACAAAGGCACTTAAAAAAGACAATAAAACAATGTTTTGCAGCACGAAAGTGGTAATCCAAGGGGATCAGTAGAGATCAGGGATACTATTTATATCATGCTATAAAGGTACATAGAAAAATGTTTTCCACCAAAAAAGACTTGGGGCAAGGGGAACACTAAACCACAGTGATACTCATTATCTTGTGACATAAAGGCAGTTAAAAATAATAGAACAATGTTTTGCAGCATGAAAGACATGAGATGGTACAATATAAGACACCAAGGATACTTTTTATATCATACCTTTTAAAGGCACTTAAAAAAAAGATCCAAACCCTGTACCCTCTGCACATGCACGTGTTTTGCCAGAGTGTTAGCTCTCTGCAATCCCACTAGATAAAAGGGGTACTCTTAAATATTACCTTGAGTCTTTGAAAAAGAAAAAGTTAAAGTAAAAAGGGAGAAGCTAAGAACCTTGCACCACTGACATAGAAAGCAGCTTGTCAAACTTAATTCTCCATGCTAACTTAGACATTAGTGCAAAAAAGTATTTTGTACTTAATGAGAAATTTGAAACTCTAGTGTTTGGCATTATTTAGTGTTTGCAACAGTCCATGAGTTACAAGGGAAAGTGCAACAGCAGGTGTACTCTGTAAAATTAGTTGAGAAATATGGGAATGAGTCCGTGTCGGGCAAAACTTTGGGACAAAGCTGCAAGGAAGACTAGATGACATCAGGGCGAATATTCAAGCTATTACTTGAACTCACTGAAAAAGTTAATAATGCAGTAGGTCTAACATCAAAATGAACTTTATGAATAATGGAAAGAATAAAACTCTAATGCCTGGTAATGATGATTCACTGTTAAGGATTTATGATTTACAAAGGCAGAGACAAAAATAAGATGATACATCAGGAAGCTTCTGAACACTAAGGGACAGGCAAGAGGTATATCATGTGAGTGTTTATGTGTGTGTATCTGTGCACATGCGTGTATGTGTTTGAATGTCTGCACGTTTGTGGGAGGGTGAGTGGGGAGGTGCCTGTAGCAATGCAATGCATGGGCTGCCACAGATAACTCCCATGGGAAACTGCTGATTTGCACTTGTGGTAGTTACAGGTAATTTAGAGACATGCAAATTAGCCAATAATGAGGTTTTTCCTCACTCTGGCTAGCATAACTCTGAATCAAGAAAAATGAGAGAATTGAGTGCCAAAGGCAAACCAAACACAATAAACCAGAAAAGGCACTCTGGAAAAATAACTGGAACCTTGGATGTAAAAAAAACACTGTTTAATCCATGAACAAAACACAAAAATAAAAACAGTTCTGTCACATAAACACTCTCAACCACAGTACGCTTTCGTCCTAAAACAGACATCATCAGATAAGGACCAACAATACAAAGTGCAGTATATATATGTTCTCTAATTCAAAAAACACCAATTACAAACCATAAACCCTAACTGATTAACTGTTACTAAAATTTTCAATACAAAATCTATTCATACAATAAGAATTAAAATTAAAATAATATATTGAAAGTATAACACAATCCTCTATGTTCACACCCTAAAACATATTATTGAATAAAAAATAAAAAATACATATATCTACATAAAAATAAATTACCACAAAAATTAAAACTCCTGATTTGCACTTGTGGTAGTTACAGGTAAATCAGAGACATGCAAATTAGCCAGTAATGTGGTTTTTCCTCACGCTGGTTAGCATATCTCAATCACATTTTCCTACAATGCAGAAACAGTCCCATTTGACTGCAGCTGTTAACACCAGCAGTGGGATTCTTTCCAAACCTCCAGAAATGCCTTTTTAGGAGCTAGTGGTACCTAAGACAGCCCAGTGGTGCAGCGGTTGCATTGCTGCCTCACAGCAAGAGGTTCTCTGGTTTGATTCTTGGCTGGGGTGCCTTATGTGCTGAGTCTGCATGCCCTCCCTACATTCATGTGGGTTTCCTCCAGCTACTCTAGTTTCCTCCCACATTACAAAGACATGTGTCTGGAGCATTTCTCCCTGGGCCTCTGCAGAAAATTGGCTTCATTCCAAGTCGGATTTTCTCGGTAAACAAATTTTAAATAAATCAATGCTTAATACATAACATTTATAACTATCTATGGGATAGTAAAGTAGTAAATGCTACAAAAAACTTGAATATGGCTATTCCTACTTAGATGACTGAAATGAATAATATAACTCTCCAGTTCAGAAAGTACAATGTTGTGTAACGGCTGTTAACTTTATCTCCAGGTCACCAGCAGAGATAATCTTTGGGTTGATGCCACACACTTCTCAAAATATAAATATTTAACATGTGCCAGCAGTTACTTTACACTATTTGGCTCATGTAAGCAATATTCCAGAAGAGTAAGCATGCAAATTATGCTGATACAATATTACTCTGTTCATGAAAGAAAGTAAATACGCTTTGCATTCACAGCATACAGAATTTAATTGTGTTCATATAAAACAACAACAAAAAGAGAAAGATTTTAAGACCACAACAAATGTGCTCTTTGCAAGTGATAATAAAAAGCTAACAATTTTGCTGCATTTAGCATTTAGGTAGCACTCTTGAAGACTACAAAGTAAGACTTACACCGTAAGCAATTCTTTTGCATATACAGTATGTATTTTAGTACAGTTTAAATATCTTTTGTCCAACTATAGTACTAACAAAAGCTAAGAAAAATCTGTACATGATAAATGTGGAAGAATACAGTTATTGTTTTACTGTCTTGATTACTGAAATCTATATATTATTTTAAGGGAAGTAAACACAGAGGTGTCTCTCCAGGCTGGGGCACTGCAGACCTTTCCTACACATTTGTTTAGATATGGATATCAGCATGGAAACCCTTCGCTGTAGCATACGTGTTTGGATTATCTTAAGTCACTCCAGTAGACTTGTGTTTTCATTACCTACTGCCCAACCAAGTTTGGAATGGATTACTAACTATAAGAGTGCTGCAAAGCCATGGCTTCATGAAAAATAACCTGCAACAATGAAAGCTGTCTTCCCACTAGGATAACATTAGATGCACATCAGGTAAAGCCATGGAGCAGCATGTCTTCTACTACAATTATGCACATAAAAAAAGGCAGTAGATATATATATATATATAGTAGCAGTGATGTGGGGGACATGGTCTCAAAGGGAGGAGATACAGGAGGCTTGCACCCTGCAAAAAACATTTAATAAAGAAAAAAGTTATGTACTCACCATAATGTTCCAACTGTGTTTTTCATCTTCACTCCTCCGTAACATACGGCCACTTTTTTGAGCTCGTGGATACTACAAGCTCTCAAGCTCCTCCCATACTCACAATGCAGCAGTCTAATCGTTTCTCCAGATCTTGTTCGCTGCCTTTTATTGTATAAAGCAATGAAATTACAGCTTTAAAATGGAAAGTCACTATCTGAAGCTCAAACAAAAGGAACCGTGGTTCCCATAATAATCTCCCATTCTTCCAGAAATAATCAAGAGAAAAAGGGCAGGGGGCTGGAGGGAAGGGAGCTGAGGAAGATAGAGACCGGATCCAACTTATAATATCCAACTTGTGAGAGATGCACTTGTATAGCCAAACTGGAAGCAAAGCTCTCTTCACCCAAGACTGGACTAGACATTCAAGAGGAGAAGGTAAACACTTGCACCACACCGCACTCATCACATAGTCCCTCAAAACCTACACCACCAAAACACACACATAGCAACACAAAACACACACCTACATTTGTGGAGGCTCTCAAAAAAATCTGCTCAAGCAACAGAGACCTCCAATGCAGAAACTCATGCAACCTCCACCCCCCCAACACAACCCAAATGATACATAGCCCACAAACTCAGTGTGCCACTCAACCACAACCCATAAGGCATAACAATGTACCCAACACTCAAGTCATAGCTGACTCTATTGTCAGGCACACTGATGGCCCACTCACCAGGCTAAACAAGGAAAAAGTTATTGTCAGCTGCCTGTTGGGTGCTAGGATCCGCCACATAACACATGCACTCAGGTCACTCCACAACAAGTACAAATATGACTCTGTCATTGCCCATGTTGGTGTGAACGACCTGAGACATACCTCCCTGGACTACATGAAAAGAGACATGGAGGAGCTCTCTGATCTTGTAGCTCAGGCTGGTATGACCCTAGCCCTGAGTAGCATCCTGCCATCACCCAGAATGATACCACAGTACAAGGACAAAATGAATGACTTCAACAATTGGCTAAGCTTCTGGAGACATTCTAAGGGCATCCAGTATCTGTCTGCCTGGGATGACATGATTGACAGACCAAGATGCTTTGCCAGAGATGGCCTGCACCTGTCGCCCTTGGGATTCCGGATACTGGTTAAGGCTCTTGCCACCCCTATAGTGCCTTTTTTAGACAAAGTTCAAATGACAAATTCACCACCATAACAGGTACAAGCAAGCAAAATCTGAAGGGAATGCTACTCAATGACAGAAGTCTAAACCTCAAAATGCATTCACTCGAGGCACTCCTTAAAATGGAGAACATTGACATCTGTGCAGTGACAGAGACCTGATTCTAGGCTCCAGAGAGCACCCCTGCATTACCAGGCTATAATTCATATCACACCTTTCGGCCAACTAACCTGGACCGAAATACTAAAGGTGGAGGCGTGTCCATATTCATTAAGGATATCCACACCTCCAGGCTAGTTGCTCAGCATAATGCATCCGAGATTATCCAAGTGCAACTAACTCTGGGCAAGACCGCAATCCAAATTGTAACTTGCTACAGATCCCCCACCATGCCCCAGGATTCCCACTCCTCATTTCTTGATATACTTGAAAATATTAGGGTACAACCCAATGCCCTAATAATGGGTGATTTCAACTACCCCACCATTAACTGGGAAAACTACTCATGTACCAACTCTTTTGCTCAACGTTTTCTGGAATTCATAAATTCTAATGCCTTGGATCAACTTATCCACACCCCCAACCAGGGGCAGCAATATCCTAGAACTGGTCATTACCAACAAGGGCGACCGGTGTTCCACACCAGAGGTCAATTCTTCGTTGGTCAGATCTGACCACAAGCTAATCAGCCAAGACATTCATATCCCACCCCCACCCCCCATTAGGGAAACCACCGTAACAAATTTCTCCAAAGCCAACTTCACGCTTATTAAGACAGAAGTGGAAAACTTCACAACACCCATGCAGACGGACCATAGAGGTAAGACTGCTGAATCCTACACAAATGCACTTTATAAGCACTTACACGAGTGCATGGATCGTGCTATCCCTAACAGAACTAAGATGCTATCCTCCAAAAAAGGAAGCCAATCTGGTGGTCCTCTGCCATAAACAAACTCTACAACAGAAGAAATAAACTGTTGCAAAAAAGAGTAAAATCCCATGACTGGAAGAACTCCCTGGTCAGCCTCAGTAAGAAGCTGAGATCCATCATAAAAGCCTCAAAATCGTTATGAAAACAAAATTGCCACTGATTCTAAAGTCAACCACAAAGCATTCTAAAGATATGTCAGCAATCTCAATGGCAACACTCAGCTCTGCTCTGAGTTACAGCACAATAGCAGTAAATATACAGAACCAACTGATATTGCCAACATCCTGGCAGATAGGTTCAGTGCTAACTTTACCCCCCTCTCACCCCCTAGAGGGCCCATCTCTATACCAGAAGAATGCAAAGTTCCTGTAATCACGGCTGCAGAGGTAAATAACATACTCTCCAAAGCCAAGAACACAGCATCCATGGGACCTGACAACATCCCAGGCTGCGTTCTACATGAACTACAGAATGAACTGGCACCCCACCTAAGCACCATGTTCAATCATAGCCTCACCTCAGGCTTTGTGCCCACTGAATGGTGCACAGCGATGGTTATCCCACTCCACAAAGGGGGAGCCACCACGGACCCCGGGAACTACCGCCCCATTAGCCTAATGAGCCTGGTCTGCAAGGCCATGGAACGTACCATCATGGAACTTATAAACAAATACATTAGTACTCTCCAAACTCTGGACCCCACCCAGTTCGGGTTTGTAAAAGGAGATCATGTCTCCTAAACCTGAATGACTTCTTTGAAGCAGTCACCAAAGCCGTAGATGAGAGTAAGGTGGTTCACACAGCCTATCTAGATCTCGCCAAGCC
The DNA here is from genome assembly GCF_019279795.1 of Protopterus annectens. Taxonomy (NCBI): domain Eukaryota; kingdom Metazoa; phylum Chordata; order Ceratodontiformes; family Protopteridae; genus Protopterus; species Protopterus annectens. The sequence continues at coordinate 751,249,679 of NC_056750.1, forward strand.
TTTTGACACCATACCCCACTCTGGAATTATAGATAAACTTACTAAACTAGGTATAAATCCCTATGTCACAAGATGGGTTGCCAACTGGCTCACTGACAGAACCCACACTGTGAAAGTAGCAGACTCCAAATCTGACTTCATACCAGTGACAAGTGGAAGACCACAGGGTTGAGTCCTGGGTCCTCTCCTGTTTGGTATCTACTTTTCTGAAGTACAGGCTAACACAGAAGGTCTTTGGTTAACAAAGTTTGCAGACGACTGCAAACTAGGAGCCATAAATGAAACTCCTAATGATGTGGACTTCCTATAAAAGGGCCTCACTGAAACAGATGCCTGGTGTCAAAGCCATGGCCTCAAGCTCAATGCCAAAAAGTGCATTGTCATCCCCTTTGGTAAAAACCCTGTACCCATGAGCTACCACATAGGTGGTAATCTACTTAACACTGAAAGTGTGATAAGAGACCTTGGGACACAGGTGGACAGTAGTCTCTTCTTTGATAATCACATTGCCACAGTAGTCAGGAAATCCTTGTACATGGCACACCTCATCACAAAAGGTTTCTCATCCAGGAAAAAAGAGATCATTGTTCCCCTCTACTCGTCACTCATTAGACCCATTATAGAGTACAACCCCCCTTTTGTATGTACCTCACATGACATCTACAATAACTGGAAAGGCCGCAGAAATACCTCACAAAGAGGATTACTGCCTCAAACAGATGCCCTATGCAAACCGTCTCAAAAAACACCAGCTTTACTCCGTCGCATATCGCCTACTCAGAGGCAATCTCTGCCTAACATACAAAGCAATGTCAAACCCAGAGCTGTTGGACATGTTCCACTTAAAGAAATCCCAATCCCTCCGAACTACACGCTCTAGGGACCTAAACCTTGTCACCACAATAAACAGAACATGCTGGAGGGATAGATTCCTGTCCCAGAGACTTCCCATACTCTGGAACAAACTACCTATCTATATCAAACAAAGCTCCTCATTAGCCCTCTTTAAGAAAAATCTTGATGATTAGATGAGAGATAGGAAATTCACCCCTGGGATCACCTCTATTGCTCTGCTCGACAGGGGCACAGGAAAATGATGGTGCCTTCTGTGCGGAGTCTGCATGTCCTCCCTGAGTTCATGTGGGTTTCCTCTGGGTGCTCCGGTTTCTTCCCATATTACAAAGTCATGCATCTGGAGCCTTTCTCCCCTGGGCCACCGCTGAAAATTGGCTTCATTCCAAATCGGATTTTCCCAGTTAACAAATGTTAAATAAAATGAATAAATAAAATAAAATAATTTTCTTGGGTGGCGAAAGCCAGGTTACCTTTTTGGTTAGGCTTGTATAGGCCCTAGGGCCGATAGCCTAGTACCTACCTATGAACCTATAATGAGTAATAAAGGTATGAGGATTAGCTCAAGTTACAGCTGCACAAATATTGGCCAAGGAAGACCTGGAATAAAATACTGAAGAAGATGCCATGGACCTGGTTGAATAGGCTCTTAAAGGTTTTGGCAACACCAGACCAAACTTGTTATAAACAAAGGAGATGCAGTCAGTTACTCATTTTGATAAAGTTACTTTGGTAACTAGTTCACTCAATCTAACTTCCGAAAAAGACAGAAAAAGGACAAGCCAAGGACAACCACAAAGCATTCTTTAGCTATTTCTGCAACCTGAAAGACAATAGACAATTGTGTGCAGAGCTAATTGTAAATGCAGCCACCTATACTGAGCCACTGCACGTTGCCAAACTTTTTCAGATGATATAAGAATGTCATTTGGTCTTGATAAATGTGCAACAGCAACCTTTAAAGCAGGAAAACTGCAGCATCAGGAAAACATCACTTTGAGACAAGAATGTAATATAAAAGAACCTGAGCAAGCGGGAGTGTATAAATATTTAAGGATTGATGAAGGAACAACAATAAATCATGAACAAATGCGAATAAAACTTAGTAAGGAATACTTTAAAAGACATGAATCCTGAAAACAGTGTTGAGATCTAGGAACAAAATCCAAGCTATAAACCAATTTGCTCTTCCTGCTCTAACTTACACTTTTGGAGTGACTGTGGCCACAAAACGTGTTGGATAGATTAGATAGGAAAACAATAGGATAATTCATGCTCACCAAATGATTTATAAAAATTAATGCATACCAAGATTATATATTCCCCATTCTGAAGGAGGGATGGACCTCCTTGAATTTGATTACATGTATAGATCTGCAATCATGTGACTCCACACATATCTGCTGACCTCACAAGACCCAAATGTAATGAAAGTTTTGAAACTTGAGGACAGTACATCTATAATGACTTCTCTGCTTAATCTAGCAGAAGCATATTGGTGTCAAGCAGGAATGGAACTCAAACCAGAAGTAGATAAAAAATCAGGCAGCAACTGAATGTGCCAAAAACAAAAAAACAAAAGAAAGAGTATAAGGTGAAGGACCAGATGAGAAAGCAAGAAATGTGGAAAATGCATAAATATAGTTGCAAGTATAGAAAACTTCTGGAAGAACCTCATGTTGATCAGGAACAAAAGCAGGAATGGTTAAGGAGAGGCAAATTCAAACCAAGAGATGAAAGGTTAATATTGGTGGCCCAAGACAGTGGGTGAGGTACACACTGGTTTACAAAGTCCATTGAACATGTGGGAGAAACAGACAAATGTAGGTCTTGTAAAACCGAATTGGAAACAGTTGCACACCTCGTTGCTGGCTGTGACACACTAATGGTAGAAGGACTGTATATTGAAAGGCATAATAATGTGACAAGACTGTTGCACTGGGGATTGTGCAAACATTAATGTATTGAAGTGGCTGAAAAACACTGGAAACATGAGCCACAAAGCATCATAGAAAATGATGAAGCTTACATCACATGGGATCACCCATTACCAACAGCTCCAAAGACAGATGCTAGAAAACTCAATGTAGTGGTCCATGGAAAGAAGACAAAAGTAGCATTGATCATTGAAATCGCAACACCCAGTGACTACAGTGTCTTGCGTACAGAGAAATGCAGTCATAAATTACCAGGCTCCGCAAGCAGAAATGACAGCAATGTGGAAGAAATATACCTAGACAGTTACAATAGCAGTAGGAGCAACGGGTCTTATAAAAGATAATCTACAATCTGATTTAGATATGCTACCAAAACATGTAATCCCATATGATTTGCAGAAGGAGTGATTACTGGGCACATTGCGGGTGCTGCAAAGAGCACTTTTGGCTGACCTCAAAGACTGAAACAATACTAATTTAATAAACGCTAATTGTACTTTGACTTAGGAAAGGGGTCCATTCCCATCATGGTATTAGAAATCCAACAGACTTGGAGAAGTTAAAAAAAAGCCAGAAGATACAGCAAACTTCCTGACTGATAAATTCAGCTCCAGCTTTACCCCCCCCACAACCTTCCCTCAGGAAGTATCAACAACTATAACTCCCCCTACTATCACTAGGGAACAGGTCCTTAATGCTGTGTCTTGGTCTTAGACAGACAATACTCCAAGATGCCTTCTAAATGGTATGAAACATGACCTATCAGGGCCTCTGGAATTACTATTTAACTGTATCCTCCAAACAGGCTTCATGCCTCCTGAATGCAGATAGGCAACAGTCATCCCTCCGCACAAAGGTGGGCCATCTACAGACTCTGGAAACAACAAACCCATAAGTCTCACTAGTCTTATATGTAAAGCCATGGAAAGAATTATCATGGAGATGATCAATAGAGATATAGTAAACCTCCAGACAATGGACACAACCCAGTTTGGTTTCATCAGGGGCAGATCATGCCTACTCAACCTGGTGAACTTCTTTGAGAAGGTCACCAAAGCAATAGATGAGGGCAAAATCATTCACACTGCCTACCTTGACCTGGCCAAGGTATTTGACAAAATACCCCACTCGGGCATTGTTGACAAACTCAAGAGGTTAGGTACAAACCCGTATGTCACCCTGTGGCTAGCCAACTGGCTCTCAGACAGGACCCAGGAAGTTAGAATCGGGGAGTCCACCTCTATAAAGAGTTCAGTCAGAAGTTGAGTCCCTCAGGGATCAGTCCTTGGACTGTTCCTTTTTGGCATTTACTTCTCAGAAGTCAAGGCCAATGTCAGTGGTCACATTGCAAATCACATTTTGCAGCCAGTTGAAATGGCTTTTCAATCAGGGCCTGTAACATTAAATTCAGATACCACAGCAGAGTAGGATCTTTAAAGGGTGGTTTGAGTAGAAAGGTTCGTTTTGTAAATGCCTTACAAAAATGTGAAGAAGCTAACGTGGAATTATTAACTCCAATATGAAAACTGGAAATGGCAGCTAACTGAACCTTAACCGGTGTGGGACTAGTCCCATCATTAAAAATAGAAGCCAAGAATTCAAGAATTTTAGGAACTAGCGTTGGAAAAGGATTGAAGTCTTGCTGCTGCGCCCAAAAGACAAATCTTTTCCATTTGTTCTTGTAAATTTTTCAAGTGGAAGCTTTGTGAGATGACAAAAGAATGTGGAGTACTTGGGTTTTCTGGCTAACAAAAGAATTGGAAAAACCATGCAGTCAACCCATGATGTCCGGGTGAGTCAAAACCAGAAGGATACATTACAGTGTTGCGGAACGTTTTGAGACAGTTTCAAATCTGTTTGGGATACAACATTAATGAAGCTAAAACAAAAGTAATATCGGTAAATTATGTACCCATACATGAACTGGTTCAGCAATATCCATATTTATGGGGACAAAATAAAATGAAGTATTTAGGAGTATGGATTAAAAATGATTCTGGTGTGGCATCTAATGACATGTGGGAAGAGACTAAAAAAAAAATAACACAAAAACTGAGAAAATAGAAGCTTTGTTATATGGCTATGGATAGTAAGATACAAGCAGATAAAATGTTTTTAGTCCCTTTAGTCTTATACACAGGTCAGACATATTTTTATCAACCAGAGGAGAAGTTGTGGATAGCAATTAATAGCGAGCTGAAAGACTTTATCTGGGATAATCTGATTCTTAAAGCAGAACAGGGCGGATTGGGATTACCCAATTTAACAGTGTATTTCAGAGCTACACAGTTAAGGCTCCTATACACAGCACAAGCAGAAAACTATAATTCAAAGTGGAAAGGAATGGTGTTGAAACTGGGGTGAAGCTCAAGAAACAAGGAGAGACTCGGATTTTGGATGCAGGCCTTTATGGAGAATAACAATAATCATACAGAATATTATATCCATAAAGTAGAACTAAGCCAACACGAGAATGAAGAAAGGAGACTCTGTCACTAGGGATGACTGCAATTAGGGACAGACAATTGGCAAGAGGGGGCTGGAATTTATTGCAGAAAACTAGCAAGGGAACCAAGGTATTGGGAGCAAATAACTAGAGAGGGAATGGTAACAGAATGGGAAGAGGCCAAGAATGTATTTGGACTGCAGGGTAGAGACTGCCTTCCTTATCAAGGATTGATATCACAGTATAGGCAAAGAGAAAGGAAAAGGGGGCTCCTAAATGAAAGACCAGCAATGGTAGAGTTTTTAGAAAAATCCAGAAAAAAAGCTGCCATTAAAAAAGGAATAATTAGTAGAGCATATCAATTTTTGCATGATAACTATTTGAATCAATCAGTGGATGTTAGAACGGATTGACAGGAGAGACTGGATAAGCAATTCACAAAGAACAATGGGAGGATATATGTATGTCTCCCAAATATGCAACTAAATCTATAAGATTTAGGATTTTTGCTTGGAAATGTTTACATATATATTTTTATGCCTCAAGTAGACTCCAGAGAATTTTTGCTCAGGTAAACAGCAAATGTTGGAGGTGTGATGGTGAAGAAAGAGGCACTTGGGAACATATTTTCTGGGAGTGCGGTGGGTTGGTAGACTTTAAGGATTCCCTGTGGGATGCACTGTCTGAGATGCTTGGTGGGCAGATTGATGTGACGAGGGAGATGATTCTTCTTAGCTGTGATACAGAATCGGAATTGCCTAGACATGGGAAGGCCTTGCTGTGTCTAATTATGGTAGCTGCCATAAAAGCATTTGCTAGAAAATGAAAATGAAAATCTAAACCAACTATATTAGAAGTAGTGAATATCGTACTCGATATAAAACAACTGGAACTGAGATCTTTAGACAAGGGTAGGTGCAAACTACATAGAAAAAAATGGGAATTGTGGGAACAATACATACAGGGGAGGAATGAGGTTTAAAGAAGGCAGGACTTAAATGAACTATGTAATGTTTGACTGAAAATGATTGGGTAGACTACAAGTGATTTATAATGTTTGCAGCTGGGAGTGTGTCAGTATGGTTTGTGATGTAAAATGCTTACAACTAGGACTGTACCAGTGTGGTTTGTTTTCATTTATATAAGTGTATGATTGCTTAGGTCGTAAGTGATGGTTAAATAAAGATGCTTCTTGTTTAAAAAAGGGGCATGAATTGAATAATTTATGTAATGTTGCTTAGGTTACATGATATATACACATATATATATATATATATATATATATATATATATATATATATATATTATATATCAATATACATGAAGGATAATGTTTGTTAATGTTTGTTAATACAGTTTGATTATGTTTGTATAAATGTAATTTTGCCTATGTCACAAGTAAAAATTCAATAAAGGTGTTTAAAATAAAAAGATGTCCGGGTGAGTCATGTCTGTTGTCTGAGAGAGAAGGTCTGGAACTGGATCCAGAATCCAAAGCGGGTAAACTAGACGAGGCCAAAGGAAGGGGAAACAAATCTGTCAATGCCAGTAAGGGGCAAAGAGGATGACTTTGCTCTCCAACTGGGATGCTTTCTGTAGAAATTTGGAGATTAAGGGGGTTGGGGGATAAGCAGATAGGAGACCTGGGGGCCAATGATGTAGGGCGGTTTCTCTCTGTGACTCCCCGGCAAGGGGGGGGGGGATTAGGGCAAACAACCTGCTGTACTTGTTCAGGGGAGATGCAAACAGGTTGCAGCATGGCTGGTCCCATTGGCAAAAATTCATTTCCACCTCTTCCTGGTTGAGAGATCACTCGTGAGGTAGTAGAATAAACCTGCTCAACTTGTTGCTATCACGTTGGATTTTCCCTCTATGTGCGTGGCTATCAGAAATCGATTTGAAGACATCTCCCACTGTCACACCCACATAGCTTCTTGACATAAGGGGTATAAGATCTGGTTCCTCCTTGTTTGTTGAAGTACCATACTACAGACATATTTTCAGCTTGAATTGCAATAGTCCTGGAAAGGAGAGAGTCTTGGAACGCCTGAAATACTAGGTGTACTGCTCTCCTTTCCAGTACATTGATATGCACGTTGGCCTCTTCAAGGATCAAGTGCCTTTGACAGTCTTTCCCAAGAAATGCCCCCCACCCGATCTGGGAAGTGTCCGTGGTCACTATGGCCCTGGGCTGAGGGAGGATGAATGGACAACCTTGTAATATTTAATCTGAGTGAATCCACCAACAAAGATACTTTTAGCATGCCTAAACTACATCTTGGTGGACATAGGATGATGTAGAATGAACCACTGGGTTGCTAATGTCCATTGAAGAATTCTTATATGGTACCTTGGTTAAGGAACTAGAACTATCGTTATGGACATTGATCCCTAGGTTTGTAAAATCAGTCGGGCTGACAGGAATGAGTTTTGAATTATTCTCTTGACTTAGAAAGCAGCAGTTTGTACCCTTGGAAAAAAGAGAGTAGTTGTCACTGATGTTGTGTTGAATAAGGCACCTATGAATTCTAACATTTGAGTTGGTTGTAGTGAAGTTTTGTTGTGGTTCATTGTAATTCCTAGATTGGAACACATCTGGAGTACATAGTCTCGGGCTGTTATTAGAAAATGCTTGGTTGAAGCAGTTATGAGCCAGTCGTCAAGATACGGAAACACTCGGAATCCCTGCAGTCTCAAGTGAGCTGCTACTATTGCCATGCATGTAGTGAACACCCGGGGGGCTGTAGGGAAACCAAAGGGCAGGGCTCTGAATTGGTAATGACTGGCTCTCAGCCAGAAGCATACATATCTCCTGGACCATCTGTTAATTTTTATGTGATAGTATGCATCCTGGAGAGCTGTTGAGCACATCCAGTCTCTGTAGAAAATGGAATATGGACTAAACCGTGATCATCCGGAACTTGGTATGTTGAATCGCAATCTGTTCAGAATGCTGAGATCCAAAACTGGTCTCCAGTCCCCTATTTTCTTTGGCACTAAAGCAAATCTTGAGTAAGTTCTAGATCCTTTCTTATCGGAGGAACCTTCAAGATGACTATTTTTCTTAGTTGCTTATATATTTCCAGAGCCGCTGTTTTCCTCTGACTAGGTGGAACATCGCTAATTTTGTATACTGAAGATGGGGATAGGGGAAGGGGAATTTTATAAACTCTGGAAATAATCCTCTACACCCAAGTATCTTTTGTAATGTCTAGCCAGGCTCTCTGGTGCAGGGATAAGCAACCTTGGACTGCCTCCAGAGGTGGGTGATCAGGCCTCCTTTCTCAAAAAGATCTTTGAGGAGTTGAAAATTGTATGCCCACTGCAGACAGGTTCTTACCATCTCGCTTACACCTGGAGAGCGTCTCTTTAAACTTGGGGCGAAATAAGGAAGTTCTGTCAAAAGGAGCATTGGCGAAGGATGACTTGAGGGCTCTGCAAAATCAACAAAAAACAGAACAAAATGAAGCAGCCAAACTGGATTGAAATTTTCTTTACTAGATTCTTCTGGTACCTCGGCCTTCGCCTTCACATGGAATAACAATGTTATGCATAAACCAGTATAAATACACACCTCACTTAATCAATCACATCAATTAAACAATTAATCAATTGTATATAAATATATTACATTTTAAAGAAATACATACAAAATACATATAATATATAATATTTCATATTAATAGTTATACATCTAAATTCATACCATTGGGAAATAGAGTTCCATAATGCAGAGGCAACCCCAAAGATTTTGATGAATTCATTGTAAGTTTAAAATCAAATCCATGTGGTTTAGACTTTACGTATCAGGTAAATGTCAAAAACATGGATTTTTTGGATGTACATTTCTATGTTGGTTCTAAGGGGACGATAGAACACAAGCCTTTTCATAAAAAAACAGCAGTAAATAATTTTTTACATGCTACCAGTATGCATAGCAATTATTTACTCGAATCTTTGCCCTTAGGTGAATTCAAACGAATTGCTGTGAATACATCAGAGAATATTAATATTCAAAGGGAATTTGACATCATTTGTCAGAAATTAATGAACAGAGGTTATCCTAGGGATAATGTTTATTCCCATAGGGCCAATGTGGAAGGAATATTAAATTTGAACAGGCAGGGGGTTGCTAATAGGAATAGGAAGAGAATTGGGAACAAATTCACTTATTCCAAGAAAAAGGATCCAATGGAAATGGATAAAATATTTTTTGTAGATAAATTCTCTCCTTTTTCTTCCATTTTGAAGAGAATTGTGTTAAACATGTGGCCAGTAATAACTAGTGATGATTTTTTGAGAAACATAATTCCAAAAAATATTATTTTTTCTTATACAAGATGTAAAAATCTGAAGGAACTAGTTAGAAGTAAGGGCAAGAAGGAGAAAGCTATGGATGCAGGTTCTTTTGCTTGCAATAAATGTAAGGTTTGTGACAAAATTATTAATTTAGATGACCATAAAATCAATGGGGTTGCATATCATGCATTAGATCATTTTGATTGTAATTCATCTGGGGTGGTATACATTATTGGGTGCAGTTGTAAAGAACGAAAATGGTATATAGGACAAACGAAACGTAGGGTCAAGCTAAGAATTTTGGAACACTTGGGAGACATTAGGAATAGTAGACTTGACAGTCCAATTGCAAGTCATTTTCATCAATTTCACAATGGAGATCAAACTGGTTTTGAGTTTAGTGTTTTGGCAAGACCGTGGGGAATGGGGGAAAATAATAAAAATTTTCAAACTAAATTATTGAATATGGAATCTAAATTTATTATTAATTATGGAACTCTATTTCCCAATGGTATGAATTTAGATGTATAACTATTAATATGAAATATTATATATTATATGTATTTTGTATGTATTTCTTTAAAATGTAATATATTTATATACAATTGATTAATTGTTTAATTGATGTGATTGATTAAGTGAGGTGTGTATTTATACTGGTTTATGCATAACATTGTTATTCCATGTGAAGGCGAAGGCCGAGGTACCAGAAGAATCTAGTAAAGAAAATTTCAATCCAGTTTGGCTGCTTCATTTTGTTCTGTTTTTTGTTGAAGCTTCGATTTGGACACCTTGTGATTCAGAAGTGTTTTCCTGGCTCTGCAAAATCACACAGGCGCATCCAGGCATGTCTCCTGATGGAAATGCCTGAACCCACCACCCTTGATACTACTTTAGCTGCATGTGATATGAGTCTCATGGATGAATTGGAAATAAACTGTAGGGTCGCCAACTGTGAGGCAATGGAAGTCTCTCCCTCAGGAGTACTGGTCCCAGAGAGAGAGAGAGAGAGAGAGAGAGAGAGATTTTGAAAGTTCTTTGATCAAATCCCTCTGTAATCTGGTGAAATGTGCCAAGTAATTCAGAGAACTAAGTGCGATGGTTGCTGAAGCATAAACATGCTTCTCAAATCTGTCCAATAACCCAGACTCTCTATTAGGGCTTGAAAAGAGGAACTCTTTTTTGTGAGTTCTTTTTTTGTGGCCACCATTATGACCATACCATCCACTGGTACTCTTTTGTTCCAAAACTCTCTTCCCTTTGTTGATGCCAGGATCCTATCTGGTCTCTTGGGGATCAGCTCAACAGAATCAGTCTCCCTCCACGCCCACTAAGACATCAAATCAAAGAGCTCATCAGTGGGTAGAATCACACAAAAAGTAGATGGACCAGTACCAATTGCCTCCAGGAATACCAATTACTCTTGAGAAGGGTTATCTGTAGACCAACCTCCCCTTTGTTTAAAAATCTCTAAAATGTGTCCAAATGAGACGTCATCATGTGGTGATCTTGGGGACACTTTCCCTTCATCGAAATTGGTATCTTCTGTGACTGACTCCTGAAGGAGTCCCGCCTCTTGCACTTCCTCTTCCTAAGGACTTCTTCAGTGGGATGTTCCTTAGCAGTACTGGAAGAAATAATTATACCTTGCTGGGTATCTTGGAGACTTTGCGTAGGCTGTCCCTGTGGAGTAGAATGTTGAAGCTCAAGACACATATGGATCTGAGATCAAGAGGGAAGATCCGAGGTGGAGGAGGAGCCACCTGTCCTATAGAAGAGAACACTCTCTCTACCACCTCAAAGGTAGACTGCAGGGAGAAGGAAGCTGTCGGACCCAAAAAGACATGCTTCTAGATTGGCAGCATCCCCTGAGCTTTAGACACATTTCCCAAGGCAGAAGTTGGAACCAAGCTATTGAATGTTGAGGCTCTGAGGGGAAAAGATGGCTTTAACAGCTTTGCTGTCAACTCTAACACCCTGGATCTGAAAACAAAGCTTCAGTCTGAGAGTTGTCCAGTTCCGACATGCTTGGAGCCAGAGCATTCAGAGAAAATATTTTATCTGAAGATAAAATCATCTTCAGATCCAAAACAGACAGCGCCAGGAATATCAGAACTAAGTGCTCTGATGCTGAAGGACAGATCAAGTAGCCAAGACTGGAGGGGTTGTACTACTAAAGGTCTCTAGACACATGTGAGTAGGAGCTGGGAGAACACCCATCTGAATTTCTGTCGAGAGAAACTTCCTCATCAGGAAGAAAAAGTGCAAGAGGAGGCACTTGGTGTCCCCTCAGGACTTGGTCACAAAAGACACCACATCAGCTTCTCTGAGACTTCTGGAAGAATGGGAAGAAGCTGTGGAGGGAGATCTTGTATGACAGCATCTTTCCAGGAATGGGGATGGGAGCCAAGAGGGTACAATATCAAAGGAAGATGCATATCTAATTCTACGTAGCTGTTTAGATTTAGGATGAGCCGGATCCAAAGATACAGATGTGGTATCTGTAGAAGTCCAATCTGAAGACTTGCCTTTACGACCCAAAGTTTTTCTGGCTTTCCTAAGCGGTTCTGAAGTCAGATCCGAAGATGACTAAGAGGATCTAGGTTGTTCAGAATGTCTTTTCCTGACTTCTTTTTTATCTGTCTTGAAGGTTTGAACTCCAGTAAGTGATTCTCCAAAGAGTGAAGGAAGAAGGCCCTTAAGAATAAGTTTGTTTTTCCTATCTACCAATGCTCTGGGATTGAATGCTTTACAAATGAAGCAAAAAGACTGCAAATGGTTAGGACCCAAGAAGTAAACACGTAAATCATGGGCATCTGACAATGGAATTTTATGCCTGCATTTGTCCACTTTTTGAAACCTGACGGTTTATCCACCATTTTAAACAACTATACACAGTGGAAAAAACACACACTACAGAAAAAAGGGAGTTAAAGTAGAAATAAGGATTTTTTTTAGATTATACAGTATAGAAAGAAGGAAAAAGATACCAACAATGGTATTACAAAGATTACCAAAATGGTAAGAGGCAGATTACCAACAATGGTGAACAAGGGCTACCAAACTGTAAAAACAAGAAAAGGAATATCCACAAAAATGTATGTTAAATACATAGTTAAAGGGAGGATAAATAGAAACTTAGTGAAAAAGGAAGTTCTGAAAGAGGTATATGTAGAGAAAATAACTTATCTTTTAAACAAATACTCGAGAGCTGCAGTGACAACGTATGCATACAATGGTGGCAAACGAGATCTAGAGAAAGAGGGGGCTGCTGCATTGTGGGTAAGGAATAAGCTTGAGAGCTTGCAGTATCCATGAGCTGTAATAATGCAGCTGAGTCAGATCCGAGGATCTCATATGGCATAAAAAAGTAACTTTATTAGAAATGTTTATTTTATTCCAAAAAAGTAGAATGATGAGATGACAACAGGCTCTCAGCATAAAACGAACAGTCTTTTATTTTGAAACAACATAAGCGCTTTCACAGCTCTTGCTGCTTCTTCAGATGTCAGTATAAAAATGCAGTCACACAAACAGCAATTTATACAAAAATTCAACTAGCAAATCCACCATTTAAACAATTATGTATTAAAAGAATCCAAACAATAAATGTAATAAAATTTAAAAAATGAAAAATAAACTTAAAAATCAACTAATGCAAATTAAATACACTTATATGCATTAGTTGATTTTAAGTTTATTTTTTATTTTTACATTTTTATTACATTTGTCAGGGTTAACAGGAACAGTTTGTTGGTTTTATGCAGGCTATACAGAAGAATACCTTTGTTTATTTTTTACTTAAAACACGCATGATAATAGCATTCATTATTTGGATGCTGCATTGTATATTGTTAATGATACAATACACTCAACGTTTTATATAAAAGAAACTTCTGTGGATTCTTTTTTGTATGCATCTATGCACACCTTGGCCACTTGAAAAGATCTCTCCCCTATGGTAAATTCTAAAGGGCTATTAATTTATGTTCATATGAGATTAATTTCCAGACAGTAGCTGCGACTATAGTTGTCAGATTATTACCTAGGGGTTATAATTACAATCTTCTCATTCCCGCATGGCAGAAGGATGCAGATAGAGATAACCAATTTACTTGGAAATAAAAACGAGGTGAAAAGGTGTTTGGGAAATATAAAAGGGGAACATGAAGAAATATACGTTGTGACTTGTGATGCTCCATTTGTTGTAGGTGTATCACGTATCTTGAGGAAGCACTGGTATATTATTACATCGGATGTGATATATAAGAATTTGAAATTGAATATTCTATATAGAAATTTACCTAACATAGCAAGTAGAGTTCTACACACACATATGGGTAGTGAGATTTTGGACTCTCAGTGTAAGGGATGCACTACTTGTAGTTACATGGATCATGGAGCTACACACATC